>NC_082393.1:26145037-26205037 GCF_031168955.1 Gadus macrocephalus
CCATCATCACACAATTTAACAAACGCACACAGAAACACAAAGAAGATTAAAACAGCTGAGAAATGATAATGCTGTTTAGGGACACAGATTGTAGGCAGGAGACACTGGCTGACAGGAGAGAGAGAGAGAGAGAGAGAGAGAGAGAGAGAGAGAGAGAGAGAGAGAGAGAGAGAGAGAGAGAGAGAGAGAGAGAGAGAGAGAGAGAGAGAGAGAGAGAGAGAGAGAGAGAGAGAGAGAGAGAGAGAGAGAGAGAGAGAGAGAGAGAAGAAGAGATATAGAGAGTGAGTGAGTGTGTGGGCTGACTTTTCATTCTGGTGCTATGGTAACCCTGCAGAGCTGCAGAACACTATGATGCGGAGAGAGATGCTAGTAACAGGCTATTATTTAGGCATCACAATTCTATTTCATAATTCCATCACCAGTTCAAGATGCAGCATTGCAGCTTTGCATTATCTCCAAGCACTTACTGCGGAGGATTAGAGTAAAGGAATGATGTTCTTCAGCTGAGCCTCCTGAAATGACTTGTTTCAAGTTTTTGTCATTGATTAGGTTATTGTGTTGGTTTGATATTAATTGAGTGGAAGTCCTTATCTCAACAAGGTTAAGCAAACACATAAATCGAATAGCAAGTCCTGTAGGTGGTCTTAATTAAATACAAATCAATATACAGAGGAAATCAACTAAATTCTTAACTTAGGATTCAATTAATGTAAAAAATAATCATTACATCATAGTTGTATCACTATCATCTCTCATCTGAGTTTTATAATAATTCAAAGTCAATTTGAATGCATTCATTATGAAGGAGTTTAGCATTGTTATAAGGAATGATCCAGTTTATCACAAGTCTCTAAAGATAACACCTAACATCTCGTTTTCAACGTCGTATAGAAGGGACATATGATGTCCACCTCACTGCCACAGCTGTAAACCCACTGGATAATTGGATTATATTAATAAAATATGCTGATTCATTTCCCAAACTTGTTCCAAACAGTCTATAACACCTGCAATACAGCTGGGATACTCACTGTCACTATACAATGAGTTCTGACACATCAGTACTTGACAAGTTCTAACAGGAAGAGTTTGGACAAAGACACTACAAGAAGACCCTTAAGGAAGACCTCTAACAGGAAGAGTTTGGACAAAGACACTACAAGAAGACCTCAAGGAAGCGTTTGGAGAGGAATGGCTCTTACAGGAAGAGTTTGGACAGGAAGGAATCTAACAGGAAGAGTTTGGACAGGAAGGCTCTCGTACATGAAGAGTTTGGACAGTCACGACACAAATACCTCTAACAGTAAAGGATTGGACAGGGAGAGTTCAGAGAGGATAAGCTCCAACAGAAAGAATTAAGACAGGACTGTACAGTAAGGTTTCAGAAAGGAGAAGCTCCATCAGGAAGAGTTGGCTTACCTCAGCAGCCTCAGTATAATACGTGGTTGGACGGCATCAATACAGAAGCATTACGGCAGTTAGGTGTACAGGATGCATTCTGACGGGAAGCATTGGGCCTACTCTTTGTTCCGTCAAAGCCTGGGACCGCCACACACTATTCCCAAAGCAACGCTTTGGGAATAAATGGCCATCCCCTGATAAATGGCCATCTCACTCCGGATCATGTGGGGCTTTTTATGCATCCAAAATACACTCCCCGCTCTACATATTGAGGTTATTTTTAGATGTTAATTTTTTATGACAGCAAAATGAACTCGCCGTCTTTCACAGTGTGACACCTTGCATTTTATTTGACACCGGTCTATGGAAGGCCGTCTAGTTCGGTAAAGCGTTTGTTTTCATCAGCATTTCTGTCCTCATTTGAAACTGCATCTCTTATCCATCTTTTTCTCCTCTAATTTCTATGGTTTCACAATACAACTGTGGGTGACGCAACCATACAGTAACTATACATAGACAAATGAAAAGTTACACGCACACACACACACACACACACACACACACACACACACACACACACACACACACACACACACACACACACACACACACACACACACACACACATACACACAAACACACACCACTGGCAGTCATTGATAGTTAGACAGCCAATCAAGAATCAGATCCGGGAAATAAAGCAAGAATGAATGAAATTCAGACGATGTAATTGTTTTGGCATAACAGAGAAAACACACACACACAAAAAAAAAACACACCCATACAAACACACGTACACAAAAAGGTAGATACATCCCATTCCTTAATTTCCAAAGATTATTTACTCAAGTGCACCTGTCTGTCTGTCTGTCTGTCTGTCTGTCTGTCTGTCTGTCTGTCTGTCTGTCTGTCTGTCTGTCTGTCTGTCTGTCTGTCTGTCTGTCTGTCTGTCTGTCTGTCTGTTCCGTCTGTGGCTGCTGCACTGGGCATGCCTCTGAATATGCTGTGCCCTAGTTTCTTCAGGACCTACATTCATTTGATCTGCTTTATTCAGGCATCTTTCTGTGTCCTCCACGGATATGCCAACTCTGCAAAGAAACAGTCCCTGACTTCATCTTTCCACTCATCAATCTTCAAAGCTAAGGGGATAAAAACAAATGTCCAAGACCTTTGATTGAAGCGGAAAAATAGTCAGAGCTGACCGAGAAATCAAGAATTCACTTTCTGATATTTTAGCCCCTCTGATATGAGCGACGATCAACGATATTCAAAAGGCGAAATGGTTTTGTCCTACAGAGAGAAATGTACCCTAACACCAACACGGGAACTGGTGGCTCACTGGTCTGACTGGCCTATTGTCACTGGTGGCTCACTGGTCTGACTGGCCTATTGTAACTGGTGGCTCCCTGGTCTGACTGGCCTATTGTAACTGGTGGCTCCCTGGTCTGACTGGCCTATTGTAACTGGTGGCTCACTGGTCTGACCGGCCTATTGTAACTGGTGGCTCACTGGTCTGACTGGCCTATTGTGACTGGTGGCTCCCTGGTCTGACCGGCCTATTGTAACTGGTGGCTCCCTGGTCTGACTGGCCTATTGTAACTGGTGGCTCCCTGGTCTGACCGGCCTATTGTAACTGGTGGCTCACTGGTCTGACCGGCCTATTCTAACTGGTGGCTCACTGGTCTGACTGGCCTATTCTAACTGGTGGCTCACTGGTCTGACTGGCCTATGGTAACTGGTGGCTCAGGATCCTCGCGTGGGGGGCGAGCCAGGAGTGGTCCACAGATTCTTTGGGGTCCACTAATTGGCGATTTGAAGGTTATCACATGTTATATACTGTGCTTTTATTACAGTACCCAAAGCTGTGGCTGAGCTAGGTCAGGCATTCAGCAGCAAGGTCCCACAGCAAAACATTTACCTAGTTGTGCTTTAGCCTTTAGGCTAAACCGAGTATCCTGTATTGTGACAGCAGTCCTATGGTTAGCGATGAAAAGTAGACGTCATATCATTTAACTTGCAAATATTGTGCATAAATAGGGATGTTAACAATGTTTTGGAAAATAAAAGCATTAGATTGATGATGAATATGTTGAAGAGCAGTAAAAAAAAAAAAACCTTAATACAGAGAAGTGAGTGAGTACCTCCCGAGAGCATGGGGCAAGCCTTCAATTAGTTTGGGCTTTAGACTTGAGACTTGATGACTAAAGAGGAGAACTGGTAGCACAGAGTAGCAAAGCAATGCTGGTGAGGTTGATTGCGTGCGTGTGTGTGTGTGTGTATGTGTGTGTGTGTGTGTGTGTGTGTGTGTGTGTGTGTGTGTGTGTGTGTGTGTGTGTGTGTGTGTGTGTGTGTGTGTGTGTGTGTGTGTGTGTGTGTGTGTGTGTGTGTGTGTGTGTGTGAGAGAGAGAGAGAGAGAGAGAGAGAGAGAGAGAGAGAGAGAGAGAGAGAGAGAGAGAGAGAGAGAGAGAGAATTGTATTGTGTGCAAGGTATTTGTATTTGAATAGCCAGATAATACGGATTTGCTATGTCTCTCTGCTCATTTGCTTGGATGCTCTCCTGCTTTGCATAGAACGGTTCAGAGAAGCTGAGAATTAGCTTTGAGATGTCTCATAAAGCAGATATTGATTCCCATGTTTAATATATGCAGGGACAGCAGTAAGGTGAGATGTTTCCTCCTACGCAGAGAGAACAAAATCTCCAGGCTGAAAAATCAACACTGTAATGTAGCCATGTCAGATGATGATGAACATAATCTCCTCTACCAGTACCATCTTCTACAAACTTAAATATATATATATATATATATATATATATATATATATATATATATCTTTACATATTTCTATTGAGAAACCAGAACAGTTTTACCCAGTTAAATTGAAACTTTTCTAAGGCCCAAATGAAGACGAAGACGAAGACCGTGAAGTTTATCCATCTCTAAATGCTGATTGGCTGTCCAGTGATTGACCAAACCTGTTCCTTGTTTCAGATATACTGAGGGGGGCATGAAGCCACTGCAGGAATAACTAAACCCATGCTGTGACATTGCCAGTAGCAATAACATAGCCACTGCTTGGCAGTAGTAGGATACTAATCAGTGCTACTAACTCATTGAATCACATATTCAATGTGTGTACACAGAATAAATTGGGGACTAAACTGTACAACAAGATGGACTTTTCTGGTGCACATTCCCCTGAATGTAAGGAATGGTTCTCTTACGGATTTCATGATGATGGTTAAAGTTCAAATGGTTACGGTCAAGTGACATTCAGGTAAATGTATGGCTTTTTGTTTTAAGTTAACAAGCAGGCTTTCCCCTCAAATTAGTGTAGAAGTAGGTCAGTCTAAGGGCTATATTCTACATCCTACCTCAGAGTGACTCCCCCATCTTCTATCCAAGTATAACACTCACAGTTATTACCTTCCCTGCGCCCTTAAGGGCTAAGATGACCCTCTCTTTATATGCAACAGAATTTTTTTAATAATCGTATTTAATTCCAGAAGGATACATGGACAAATAAACAGATTCAATTATTCAAGTCAAGTTCCTCATAATTGACCATCAATATTAAGAAATGTAACTAACAGCTCCAGAGAGACTCCTCCAGATAGAGATGAAGTTGACATAATAGCCCTGCATTGGTGAGACAGCACGATGTTCTAGCCCTCGTACTGGAGAATAGAGGCTACATTATATAATTAATATACTGCTCCCACCTATGCAGAAAAGCCTGGAGTGGAATACCAGTCGCCCACAGCCATCCTCAAACATATAGTTCTGTATTGACTGACGTGATGACAAGCAATTAGTTACAATTCAAGAGGTAGTTCTGCATGTTTCTACATATAGCTGTCACTGGCCAGGAGTCCGAAGTCTGTTTAGCCTTTAAAGCTATAATACACAGCAGTATCAATCATACATGATATCGATTTGATTGTGTAATACTGTACCAGTCTGTACCAGTACCTCGACAACAGTTTCCTCTCTCGGTCCGCTCTCTCTCCCTAATACTCTCAGATACTCTGTCACACACACACACACACACACACACACACACACACACACACACACACACACACACACACACACACACACACACACACACACACACACACACACACACACACACACACACACACACACACACACACACACACACACACACACACACACACACACACACACACACACACACACACACACACACAGTCACTCACCTGTGTTTGACTTGGTATATGTATCCTCAGATTCACTGCTGGGGAAGAACAAGTAACCCCAGCCAGGAGAAAGTGGTGAGAGGCTTGCGCTGTCAAATTCCTTGTCCTGCTTCCTTCCTTCCCTTCAGCCAGCTCCTTCCATTCCATCAGTTGTCAGGAAGGAGTGAAGATGAGGCGAAGGAGCTGCTGTTTTAGATCGTCTGCCCCATTAACTCACATGTGGGCATGTTCTGTTCTCCCCTCTCCTAGACGTTTCCGTCTCAGTGAACAACCTCCCAGGATAGCGGGAGCACCAGTGACACACTGCTGCGCGCTCCACCGCAGGAGCCCGGCCGTCAATCACTCAGGCAACCGTGGAAACCACCAAATCCCGCCCCCCTAGCCATCGCTGATTGGTTGCAAGGCGGGGACACAGAAGTCAGAAGCGGTTACCGGCACAGCCCCGGCGTGATTATGTGTAAAGGCAAAATAAACACTTGTGGATCACATAATGCCATCACTCCCTGTCCCTCCCTCCTCCCCATTGCTGCCTTTGTGTTTTACTCTCCCCTTGTCCTGCTCATCCTCTCGCTCCTTCCCCATCCATGGCTTCTTCCAAGCCTGCCGCTTTATTTTGCAGTTGCTTAGCAACAGACAGTGTGAATATGTGAGCGTGCATGTTGCAGAGGGACAGAGGAGAGATGCGCACTCAGAGAAAGAGTGGAATTCCTGCACTCATGCTCCGTGCCCTCCTCCTCCTCCTCCTCCTCCCCCTCCTCAGCATCCTCCTTCACCTCCCTCCTCCTCCTCCGTCCTCCTCTCCTCCCCCTCCTCTTCCTCCTCCTCCCCCTCCTCCTCCTCTTCCTCCTCCTCCTCCTCCCCCTCCCCCTCCTCCTCCTCCTCCTCCTCCTCCTTCTCTCCTCCTCCTCCTCCTCCTCCTCCTCCTCCTCCTCCTCCTCCTTGGCCACTGTCAGAGGTGTGATTGGTGTGTGAACGTCCTGGCTTTCAGCAGCTGTGCAGACTGTTGCTGCTCCATAGATGCTAGGATACATCACCTCGATACAGCACACAATGAAGCCGGTCCATGAGCAGCTATACATGTTATTATTCTGCTGAATAAAGGCATTTATACTCATAGTAAAATACCCTCATAGACAGTATAATCATATTAAGCTTGCTTAGGTGAGAAATACCAGGAATTTATTTTGGGATGTGTTTTAGCCCGTTCATTCACTGATTTAACCCGTTTGTGGACGATTACCGCCCCCTAATGGTAGCCGAAAGCTTCACAGGTTAATGGAAAGTGAAAGATTAAACATTACAATGTGTACAATTAGACTCAACCGAAATATTATCGGAGCCAGAATTATGAAAGAAACTCGAATGTAAACTGTAAACTGACCCAAGAGGTCACAATGAGGTCACAAGCATTATGCTGAACATGAGCATATCCTCTAGATGGCTCATTAACCACAGGTGCTGGGGGTGCAACACCTACATGGCCGTGCTGGTACACCGTTAATAAGCAGGAGTTTAGTGTGACATGGCATAACTAATACAAAGTCTAATCAAGGAGCAGGTCAACATTGTTTCACAGCCGTTGAACTGAGTTACTATGACGGTAGTTTTTATTTAGGCTTGATCGGTCAGCCCTCGAACATGACATTTCGATTGTGATCTTGCAGACTGCAGAGACGACTCAGACCGTCTTATTTTAGTTGTCGTTTACTCTGCCGTACATAGGTTCATCAGCGCCCCCCCGGGGCCTGGAGTATGAAGCGCTGTGTACAATAAAATAGTGTAGGCTTTATAGACTTTGTAGGGTTTTTCTGAGTTGCCTTTATTATTAATTTCATAAAGTTATATATATGTCCACATGCAAACTGATTGTCATAAATTAAGTAGGGGCCAGTGGCTGTGGTTTCTCCATGGACCTATTAAAGAAGTCACTCACTACAACTTTTAACTAGGAAGAGACAGTGGACAACGTTGCCAGATTGGGACCGATTCCCGCCCAATCTGGCCCAATCTGGCAACACTGACGCTCGATAAACTGATTGGCACAACAGGGTAATAATGAAGAGAGGGAGGGAGAGACCGTTCGCAACCATTGGATGAGGGCAGAGGGGGCGGGGCCAAAATAACAACTCTCCCTCTCCTTTTTTTGACTCCTTGTTTAGCACAGGTTGACGAGTCGGAGCACGATACTTTCGTTTTACTTTTGTCGGACGGTAGGAAGTGGCCTTATTTCACTCCACGGAATCATCCAGGTACCCCCCACTTCACGTAATACAGCCACTGTAGAAGTTAGTTTGTGTATTACGGATTGTATTGTATCGTATTGTATAGGATTCGGTTAGGCTACGTACAGGCTGTCGGTGGAGTCAGAAACCCGTCAAACTAGAACTGTTATCAGGCTTTATGTGGTGTGGCCTACAACAGGTATGTCAAACGGTGTCACTTTATAGTTCCTGTCGGTTTTAAAGAGAAAACGCGGTTGTTTTAGCACGTAGAGCAGCAGGATGTGATCGACGAGGAAGGGGCTCCGTATTTCCGCATACTGGAGTCCAACTGCGTCGTCCTCTCGTCCACTACTAACCAACTAACTAGTCGACAAACTAACTCGTACGAAGTCAATACTACATACAGCTCAATGAGGAGAGCCGCCTGTAACTATGCACAGAATATGACAATTGACCTTACTCCAGCGACACTTAATAACCCCGACCAGGTGCTGCTGAACTTTTGAGAGTGAGAATGATGAGCCATCCTAGATAACATCTAACCTTTGAGGCCATCTGTTATATGGAGCATGCAAAATGTGTACCTGTACTTCGTTCCTTAACTCAGGGTTATTAAAACGGACCAATGAGCACAGCAGTCATATATGGTTCCTTGGGGCACAGCCACACTTCAGGTTTGACAAGCTAGACGAAATCAGGCTGCTGATGAGAACGAAGTTTTGGTGGAGTGTCTTAGCCATCTACTGGACGTGCATGTTACCACGCCTTAACTAGCTGGTGAACCCTAGTTAGAAGTAATGACAAACAACTCTGGCCTAAAATATTTCCCTTTTCGAGGCAAAGAACACTTGTTCAGGGGATATCTCCCAGCAACAAAAACGTTTTTTAATGCTTTTCTGATGGTATATCAATTGTATACTTGTTACCTCATTATGATTCCCCTCTGATTATAGCTTGTTGTCCTGTATTCGTGTTGTTACAAAGATGTATGTGTTGAACGCACTCGTATACAGCCACTAGAAATGCAATGTTTATTGTGTTACAGATATGGCATTCATTTCTAACCTTTATATAAAACACAATCACTGCCACAGCGTAACGATTCCTCACTGCATGTTGTCTACCGTCTCTTGGCAGCCTCTTGGGAGGACTACGTTGTTATAAAACAAATATTTTGTCGGCACACTACCATTTGAAAACACATTGTGGGCTTCCATTCTTTGTTGAACGTGAACCGGAGGTTGAAGTCAAAACGATTGAACATGAGAACTGTTCTTCCCAGAGTTCATCAGGTGCCGCCACTTGAACCTGACCTGGGTCGAGACGGGCAGTCATGGCCAGTAACTCCTCCTCCATGGATCCGCCCACGCTCTCTGAGGATGGCTGTCCCTGCAACAACAACCGGTACGAGCTGGCCTTCTCTCTCTCCCAGCATCATGTCAACGACTCGGCCGGCATTAGCTCAGGGTTGACCGCTCCTCCTAGTACGGATGCACCGATATGAAAAATTTGGCCAATGCCGATATCCGATATTAATTTTGCTGTTATGGCTGATAACCGATATTTAGCGTTAGCGATATATGTTTTTTAAAAAAAGTTTCTGAGATGATAACATTTTGTACAGACTGAAAATCATGCAAATGGAATTTTTGAATGTCTTCATTTATTTTCAGACCGTATTTAACTTCCAAATAACAAGGTTAAAGGGCTACCAATAAAACATAAGTAACCAACCTTCACCAACCAACCTTTACTAGGGTCTATAGCGTTTAACTGCGTAACAGTTTAATTCATTTTTCACAATTTACCACCTCTCGTTTTGAAGAATAATCACCGCGCCATTCGTTTCAATGGGAATTGTGACGTCTATACTTTCAGCATAGAGTGTACATATTTATAATTTGAAATTCGTCCCAGCCTTTCTACCACAGATACTATAGGGTCTATAGCATATAACCGCGTTTTCTGATTACAGTTTAATGTAACAGTAAGCTGTGTCAACATCGCTAATTAACACCGCAACCACACAGAGATAACCATGGCAACTGGTCAAACAAATTTTATTTTTGGGGTCATTGTGCACGCGCAGTCGCCGTGTTGATTAATAATCCCCCTATACACATGGCCAAATCCCCCTCCTTCTCCCTCTCCCGACACACAAACACCAACTAGAGGATATCGGTTGTGGATATCGGCCCAATTTTACTCTGACTGATGCCGATATGTTAAAAAATGGGTGTCAAGGTGTACCTGAGCAGGGCACCTGGGTGGCCTCCGGTTACAACAATGCGCTGTATAAGATGCAGTCCATTTACTCATCCATGGCAGTACAGTGGTTTAGTAACTCGTGTTTCGCCGCCTCCAGTGTGTTTGTCTCTAAAATCCCTCTGCTCGATCCACAGACCCCTCCAGGAGGGGTCAGAGGTCGCGCTCCCCGACCAGTCGGAGTCGGAGAGGCAGCAGGCCATGGAGGCCATGTTTGAGGTGGGTCGCAGTGCACACCGGACACTGAGGGTTTGGGGATCTTATAAATGATGTATTAATTAAAGCAGAATAGACAGGAAGTATACATTCATAGAAGATGTATAGCATTAACACAAACGTTCTAATCTATAATGCTAATCAGGACATTAAAAGTTCTCGGGTCATCACTGTTATTTTTGTCTAGCAACGCAAGGGGCAGATCATCTCTTTTGTGATGAAGGAGCTGCACAAGATGGGGAAGTTCATGGGGGTCAACGCGCCGGAGGGCGGCGAGGAGCCCCGCGAAGAGCCCGAAGAAGAGTCCGACAGCGAGGACAGCGACCTGACGCGGGGCGCCAGAGACGAGGTGGTGAAGCTGGCCCTGGGCTTCCTCAGGAACATGAACCAGGACGAGATCGCTGAGAACGTTCACAGCAGTAAGAGTCTTATGTTTCCCCCACCGTCATCTCTAACATGCTGTTCAATATTGTCTACATTTGCTATATTTAATGTTTGAATATTTGTACAGTTGATGATCTTAAAAAGCCAGTAAACTCCCTATTTCAGATGGAATTAGAACCATGACGTAATATGAATGCGTTTCCATTCACCAATGTTGAACCTAACAGAAAAGGGAGATGTATATTTTTACTAATGATGTCTTCTTCTCTGTGTTTGTTTTTCCATACAGAAACCCTCGCTGTTTCTTGCCAACGTAATCTCAAATCAAGTCTGAAGGCCAAGTCCCACTCTCTGTTTGCATCCTTTTTTAAACAAAGACATCCCATCATTTACAATCCACTCTACGTGTCAGAGAGCAGTGGGGATCTCAACCACGCACCAGATATCAGAGCCATTGAAGGATTCACCTTGGAATGCTCCGAGATCTTTATACCCTTACCGGGGAAAGATCAACCGATCAGAACAATGTTGACCACGGGAGTCTCTGGCATCGGCAAAACAGTTTTCATACACAAGTTCATCATGGAATGGGCCGACGGGGCAGCCAATCAGAATGTACATTTCGTCTTTCCTTTCTCGTTCAAAGAACTTAGTTTGCTCAGAGACAGGAAGTCCAGCCTAGTGGAACTTCTCCATCACTCGTTTTACGTCACGAAAAAAGCTGAGGTGGACAACTTTGACAAGTACAGAGTCGTGTTCATCCTGGACGGTCTGGACGAGTGCCGGTTGTCCCTGGACTTTAAGAACAATGAGATCTGTACCGACGTCAACCAAACGGTCTCGGTAGACGCGGTGCTGACTAACCTCATCCAAGGAAACCTGCTTCCCTCCGCTCGCATCTGGATCACGACCCAGCCGGCGGCGGCGGTGATCAGCCTCATCCCCCCCGAGCACGTGGACATGGTGACCGAGATGAGAGGCTTCACCGACCCACAGAAGGAAGAGTACTTCCGGAGCAGGTTCAAAAAGAAGCGGCTAGCCAGCAAAATGCTCACCATTATCAAGACGTCGCAAAGTCTGTACAACATGTGTTGTGTCCCGTCCTTCTGCTGGATCACCGGCACTGTTCTGGAGCACGCCATCGCAACCGCCCCGAGTTACACCATGCCCAAGAACGTGACTGAAATGTACATCCACTACCTGGCGTCTCACTGCCTGCCGGGTAACGCAAAGAATCACGCTAAGCTTCGGGCAGATCCGAACTGGAATACCAAAATCAGGAAGCTCATTATGGCCTTGGGGAAGCTGGCGTTTGACCAGGTGAACAAAGGCATCATGATCTTCTACGAAGAAGACCTGCAGGAGTTTGGGGTGGATATCAAAGAGGCTCAGATGTACCCCGGAATCTTCAACCACATCTTTAAAGAGGAGCGGGAGCTCTACCACGACGAAGTGTTCACCTTCGGCCACCTGAGCCTCCAGGAGTTCCTGGCCGCCGTCTACGTGTTCGCCGCCTTCATCAACACGGGGGTCAACCTGCTGTCGTTGACCCAGCCCACCATGGTGCGCGGACAGCTCCCCGATGTGCGCCTCATCTACCAGAGCGCCATCGACCAGGCCCTGATGTGCGAGAACGGACACCTGGACTCGTTCGTGCGCTTCGTGCTGGGCCTCTCGGTGCAGTCCAACCAGACGCTCCTCCGAGGCGTGGTGAAGCAGACCACCTCGATGACCAATCAGAACACCATCCACTACGTCCACAAGAGGATCCGAGAGAACGTGCCTCCGGAGAACATCGTCAAGCTGTTCCACTTCCTGCGGGAGATGAACGACCCGATGCTGGTGGTCGAGATGCAGCAGTACCTGAGGGCCTGGCTCTCCAGAGAGACCCTGGCCCCTGCGCAGTGGTCAGCACTGATCTTCCTGATACTGTCTTCAGAGATGGACCTGGCCCTGTTTGACCTCAAGAAGTACACTGCCTCAGAGGGCACTCTGCGGAGACTGCTGCCGATAGTGAAAGCCTCCAAAATATCTCTGTAAGTGAGCAGAACATTGAAGTAGTAACATATTTATAATCGTTACTTAAGGGCATATTATACCATCGGGTGTGAGCGTGGTTAGCCATTACAAGCCGGTTTGAAAATGTGCAGCTTCTGACACCACAGGCGGGCGTGTCCACCTCGATGTGTGCTGGATAGATGAGCAACGTTTGCTACAGTCCACTGGGCGGGCTGGTAAGACCGATCTATCCAGCTGCACACATCACAGGTGGACACGCCCACCTGTGATGTCAGAAGCTGTACATTTTCAGAACGGCTAGTGATGGCTAATCACACTCACACCTGGTGGTGTAGTATGTCCCCTTCAATACCTATATCACTATAGTGCACCTCACACACCTCAGCACTGCCAATGGTAATAAGTCCTCGGGGAAACAACTGAATATAATTATAATCAAAACAAAAGTGAATGTTTAACGCAGTTCACTCACTCAACTCTGTGATCAATATTTCAAAGTGTGTGTGTGTGTGTGTGTGTGTGTGTGTGTGTGTGTGTGTGAAGCCTAAACGGCTGTAACCTGTCTGAGGGATGCTGTGAGGCCCTCTCCTCCGTGCTGGGCTCCATCTCCTTCAGTCTCCGGGAGCTGGACCTCAGCGCCAACGACCTGCAGGACGCGGGGGTGAAGCTGCTGTCCCCCGGCCTCCGGAGCGCTCACTGTAAACTGGAGATCCTGAGGCAGGTTTTACACAAATCATTAAACCATGTGACAACCTGTCATTTGAACCATCCTAACAAATGAACCATTTACATTATTCACAATGATATTTCTCTGCATTTCCACACATCGGTTTTAACCAACATCTTGTAGACCGCTGTTTCAGTCATAATCATCAGTCTTGAATCAAGCTCATGTCCATGTCTGGAAACTTCTTGAACTTTTTTAATTATTTAAATCGTCTTCTAAAACACTGAAGAGAATAGTTTGTTCAAGTTTAAAAAAAAAGGAACAACTCAGTCTCACGACTTAGCTGATGCAGTTTACTGCTAGAGTTAAACCTAAACCCTCAAAGTACACGCTTTTAACTTGCTCTCTGTTTCTCTGCTTCATATGCTTGTGTAAAACAATTTGGGCAAATGTAAAACAAATAGAAAATCCAATAGAATATACTAATGTTTTTATTGGTCCAGGTTGAAGAGCTGTAATCTGTCGGAGGCCTCCTGTGAAGTTCTCGCCGCAGTCCTGAGCTCAGAGTCCTGTAGTCTGAAGGAGCTGGACCTGAGCACCAACAACCTGAGAGACTCTGGGGTGAAGCTGCTCTGTGCCGGACTGGAGAGCTCCCATTGTAAACTGGAAACTCTGAGGTCAGTCTTACACCTGTGAATGCACAAGATCAGCGCAGGCTACGTTAATGACATGTGGTGCGTTACTGACATGTGGTGCATTACTGACATGTGGTGCATTATTGACATGTGGTGCATTATTGACTTGTGGTGCATTATTGACATGTGGTGCATTATTGACATGTGGTGCATTACTGACCTGTGGTGCATTATTGACATGTGGTGCATTATTGACATGTGGTGCATTATTGACATGTGGTGCATTACTGACCTGTGGTGCATTATTGACATGTGGTGCATGATTGACATGTGGTGCGTTATTGACATGTGGTGCATTATTGACATGTGGTGCATTACTGACCTGTGGTGCATTATTGACATGTGGTGCATTACTGACCTGTGGTTCATTATTGACATGTGGTGCATTACTGACCTGTAGGGCTGTCAACGAATATTCGAAGTTCGAATATTCGTTCGAAATGAATCCAAAAACGCGAATTCGAACGTGAAAATTAATATTCGAATGTGAAAAAACACTCCCGCGGTACAAGCGCCTCTATCTGCTTTGTGAATGAGCCTCTGTCTGTTCGCGATGTCCCTCATAATTTTCGAATTCGAAAACACTCCCGTGGTACAAGTGTAACAGACTAGTATTGTGAAGAGCGAATGTATTTTATCCCCTCGGGGTTTCCGTACTTGGATATAGGTATTCCAGCTCTCACGCTGTGACTGGGTGACTTCTGATATGTACTAAGTAAACAAGACTATTTTCCCTTCCACGCTTGTGTCATTCTTGTCATATAAATATCTAAGTGCCAACGCTCGGTTACACAAGCGCCTATCTGCTTTGTGAGTGAGCCTCTGTCTGTTCGCGATGTCCCTCATAATATTTGAATGTAAAAAAACACTCCCGCGGTACAAGCGCCTAACTGCTTTGTGAATGAGCCTCCGTCTGTTCGCGATGTCCCTCGTTTTAAAGTAAGGAAATGCCCAGCAGGAAGCCGCCGCCCACCAGCACTCTCAACGAGACGTGTGTATATATATATATATATATATATATATATATATATATATATATATATATATATATATCCCACTAATTTGGTTTTGTCGCATTATTGACATATTGACGGCAACTGCGTAAAATAGGCAACCAGATATTCGAATAGTTCGAATTCGTGATTTTTTTCCAAACGAACATTCGAATGTCATTTTTGAGCAATTTTGACAGCCCTACTGACCTGTGGTGCATTATTGACATGTGGTGCATTATTGACATGTGGTGCGTTACTGACATGTGGTGCATTACTGACATGTGGTGCATTACTGACCTGTGGTGCATTACTGACCTGTGGTGCATTACTGACCTGTGGTGCATTACTGACCTGTGGTGCATTATTGACCTGTGGTGCATTACTGACATGTGGTGCATTACTGACATGTGGTGCATTACTGACATGTATGTAAACACGTTTCAATGACCTTGTCTTCTGTTTGTCTACGGTGCCTGGGTGAGCAGGTTGTCTGGCTGCCTGGTCACACAGGAGGGCTGTGCTTCTCTGGCCTCGGCTCTGAGCTCCAACCCCTCCCATCTGAGAGAGCTGGACCTCAGCTACAACCACCCAGGAGAGGTGCTGCTCCAACCAGGAGCGGTGCTGCTCTCTGCTGGCCTGGAGGACCCTAGCTGGAGACTACACACACTCGGGTAAGAGGAGGCCAGCAGTGAATCGTGGAGGAATGTTTGCTCTTCTTCAACGGTTATGTTTATGAATGTCCATGTTTTCTGACTTTGTCCCCCCCCCCCAGTGTGGAGCACAGTGGAGAGCAGCGGCTAAAGCCTGGTCTGCTCAAGTGTAAGTAACTACAGTATCTGGTTGATCTAAGCGCCGGGTGCCCTCTCATTCCATTCCTAATCCAGATGATGGCAGAAACCATTCGTCTTCACCAAGTCTGTTTAAATGACCTAAGGCCTAAAAAAAAAAAAAAAGTTTGGTTCCTGTTGGTTGAAAGTTGAGGTCGTAGGTAGGTAGGGCATTTTTTTTAAATTTTTTATTTAATTTTTTCCAGCGGCAGCGAATGATAGGTAGGTTGTTTTCATTAAAAAACGAGAAAATTTGCTCGAGAAAAACGAGATTATTATTTTTATTTATTTTTTAAAGCTCATAAAATAATTTGGGTCGCATATAAATTGACAGGGTCGGTCGGAAACCGGAACCAAACAATTTTTTTTTTTAGGCCTAACCAATCGGGGTTATCCCCGCCCCCAAACAATCAGCCTGTGGCCGTCTTGTCTCCCCACCAGATGCCTGTGAGCTGACCCTGGAGCAGAAGTCCGCTCACCGGAGGCTGTGTCTGTCGGCCGACGGCCGCGGGGTGACCCTGGTGAGCGAGAGGCAGCGCTGCGCACGCCACGCCGACCGCTTCGACTACAGCCGGCAGGTGCTCTGCCGGGAGGGCCTCAACGGCCGCTGCTACTGGGAGGTGGAGTGGACCGGGCTGGTCTCCATCGGCGTCACCTACAAGGGCATCACCAGGAAGGGCGAGAGCTTGGAGTGCTGCCTGGGAGGGAACGAGGAGTCCTGGAGCCTGTACTGCTCCTCGGACCACTACACGGCCGCCAACAACCAGAAGGGAACGCTGGTGTTCGTCCCACCGCCGCCGCTGAAGGCCGGCCCGGGCTCGGAGAGGGTGGGGGTGTTCCTGGACTGGCACGCCGGCACGCTGTCCTTCTACAGAGTGTCCTCCGGCGTGCGGCGACACGTCCACACCTTTCAGTCCCGGTTCACCGAGCGGCTGTACCCCGGCTTTGGCTTCACGCCGTGTGCCTCGGGGTCCTCGGTGAGCCTGTGTCAGCTCTGAACACGTCCACAGACCGGCACCAAGGTATATGCATCCATATAATGATCACAACCTCGACTTACAAAGCGCCTTACATCAGGAACCATGGGGCTTTTTTTCACGAGAAGACTCAGAACCAGAATACAATAAACTAAAATAACCTGTCCACAAACTAGTGCGCAACGGCACACTAACGTAAAGTCCGTCACACACAGTTACCCAAGTGATACAAGTCATTCATTAATTTATAAAAAGGCTCAGGTTTGTATTTGTCGGCCTGTGTTAATGATTCGAGATTCAAGAGTTTTATTGATTAATTGCTCGGAAAACGGATGAAAACATGCATTACTAGTAATGTAATTAACCCTTTCTAGCTTCTTTTTTTTTTTACCAAAACGATCCTTTCAATCATAAAACGGCCAGGGTCTTCCAATTCCAGTTCAAATTCAAGCCCGCTTGCTTCAGCTGTCTGCTCTTGTCTGTCCATGGTCTGAGAGGGGAAGTGTTGATCATTACCGGCCCATCAAATGATTGTACTTCCGATCTGTTTGACTCTTTATAACAAATTATAAAATCAACAATTAATGCTTTTTCGATTTTATTTCTAGAACTAGGAAAAGATAAGCCTTTGTATTATAAATACAGATTCTTCTATTATCTTAAACTCCCACTGCACTGCAGAGACAGTGGGAAAAGCTTTGCCAAAGCCAGATATAATTATTTTATTGGGTCACAAGAAAGGGCTGAGGTCTGAGAGTTGACCTTTTGAAGGGTTTGAGATCTGCGCTGTTGGTGGGGGGGGGGGGGGGGGGGGGGGGGCTGAGGGAAGTGACACTACGGCCGCGGCCGGGGCCTCATGGCTCCTTAGCTTTACCAAAGTAAAACGTTTTCAAAGTGAAACATTTAAAATAATGTGGGCATTCAAAAGATCAAATGAAGGAGATGTTCATCATGCAGTAACCAAATTATCTGTGTTGATGATTAACAGGGTAATTCGGTTTTTCAAAATTTAGTTTTTGTTTGGTGATGTCCAATGCTCTTAATATGAATGTGTTTTTTGTTTTTGTTTTTACAGAAATATAGTTCTATTTTCTGCTTTAATATACATTTTTGCATTATTGTACATTACTTTTAAATGATTTAAATCCTGGTAACAAAATGTTTCTTATTAAAAAGTGAAAGTCGACTGTAGTTTGGTTTCCATGGCTGAGCTTGTCCTCCGAACGTTTCTGTGCGTGTGCTTAATACGCATAGTAGATTAAAACCACTAAATAATGCCGAATGCCTGTATAGCTTACTGTTATAAGGTCGGCTAAACTCTTCTGCTTTTGTTATACGATCTTCCCATTTTCAAAAGGTGTATTGATTGTAAAGCTTTCATTCAAATGCCCTACAGTAGGCCGAACTCGCGGGGAAGTCTACTCCACATGACGCACACAGGCGTGGTCTGCACGGTCCTGTCTGACAGCACCAGGGCAGAGCTTGCTGTTACAAAGTTCAGTTTGCATCAGAAAAGAGGTGGGGCCCAGTGCTTAGCAATAAATACAGGAAACGGAGAGATATGGCACAGAAGGTTGGGATCAACACACAGCAGCACCGACAATAGAACGCCGTTCATGTCAACACATAAGGCGAACCATTGAGATCATCGCGTACACATCGAACAAGTCGATTTATTGGGTTCTCGTTTTGAACCGCTGTTCAAACGGAGTGGTATGAATGAGAACCTGGACGCTCAGGAGGATGAGCTGCTGGCTCTGGAAAGCATCTTCGGCCCTGAGGTGTTCGTGCGGGCGGCGGACGGGACGCGCGCGGCCGCCGCGGGGGAGCTGCGCGTGTCCGTTGAGCTGCCGCAGGACTTCTTCGTAGCTGTCAAAGACGGTAAACAAACCACCTCTCTTTAGTTTAAAACCCTTTTTAATAACCATAGACTGTATAATATACACTAATTTTAAACCAGCCCTTAGGAGGTCCCTCACTAGTTTGTAAAATAAATCGCCATTCCCACTACGGAAGTAATGATTAAAGTTTCTGCATTGTTATCCAGGCGATGCCTTCGTTTATTACGGAGTCTCGTCGCTTCCAACGCTGACTCTCAGGTTCGAGCTGCCGGAGGGTTATCCATCCTCCAGCCCCCCGACGTGCACTCTCAGCTGCAGCTGGCTGACCGACGCGCAGGTTGTCAAGCGATCTTACAAATATATTTATATTTCTTTAAATACATATATTTATATATTTTTAATGTGCAGTGTTATTTGTTTGTTTGCGTGTCATTTATTTTAATTATGCAATAAATTACATTTTCAGCAATAATGTCATCATTCGCATCGCTGAAGTTCCCCCAAATCTCTTCCTCTCTCTCCCTCAGGTGTTTGCGTTGGACGCTCAGCTCGCTGCTCTGTACCAAGCCACCGGCGGCGCTGTTGTGCTCTTTTCCTGGGTGCAGTTCCTCAAAGAAGACACCTTAAGCATCCTAAACGTCAACTCTCTGCTGGTGCTTCCCTATAACGTCAACAGCCCTCCTTGTTCTGAAGATGTGACCTCCCCTGCTCCGAACCCTGGCAGCGACCGCTCCGACCGCGCCGCGCCTCCCAGAGACATCAGAGACTCTGAGGGGGCGGCTGGCCTCGCTCCAGCCCTAAAGGATTTTCCGCTAATCGATCATCTCCCCGATGAGGAGGAACCCTCAGACGGGGGCGGTACGACCGCTCGGACTGTGAACAGTCCTGATGATGATGATGATGATGATGATGCACCTCTCAGCTCAGAGAGTACAGACGGCGTTCCCGCCTTAAACCAAAGCACCTCAAAACCAGACGGCAGCTCACGTGGGGCGGCGGCCCATCTCCCCGAGGCCTGCGACCGTCCCTGTTCCTCCTCCTCCACCCCTCCGGCCGCTGCGGCGGCCCCCGCCCCCCCGCCGCGGGCCTCCTCCTCCTCCCAGACTCTGCTGTCCGTCATCCTGCTCCACGACGCCGCCCAGAGGCAGCGGCGGTTCGCGGAGAGCGTGCGGGACTGCGGCGTGTGTCTGGCGCCCGTGCTGGGCGCCAAGTGCATGCAGCTCAGGGACTGCGAGCACGTGCACTGCGAGCCCTGCCTGGCCCAGTACTGCACCGGCCTGATCGCCGAGGGCAACGTGCGCGGCGTCACCTGCCCGCATCCCCGCTGCAAGGCCACGCCCACTCCGGCACAGGTCTGCGCCTCAGGGCTACACCGGAGGACGCTTTACGTTTGTTGTAGGATTAAAGTGTCTGCTCATTGGTTGTCATTTTGTACATTTTCACCCAAACCCCCTCCCCCCCGCCCCCCTCCCACTGCTCTTCAGGTGAGGAGGCTCGTGGGAGAAGACCTCTTCTACCGCTACGAACGTCTCCTGTTGCAGACCACTCTGGACTCGATGACGGGTAAACCTGGGCGCGTCATCGCACGCTTATTTCTTTTTTCAACACCCTTGTCCGCAGCGTGTCTACTCTGTTATGTTTGTTAAAACCAAGCAAAGTTAAAACTAATAACTATGACAAACGTCTAGGCTAGTTCAGATTTTACCAGCTTAGAGACCCTACCAGCACATTGCCCCTGAGCTCTCTTTCTATGACCCTCTACAAAAAATATATTATCCCCACTGCCCTCACCACACTGAACAGTCACAAATATGCATCATATCTGACTCCATTCATCTCTTTGCACTGCTTGCATTCTTTTTCATTCATTTATTGTCATTGTTTTGGACTGTCTGTCTTGTGTGTATTTATTTTGTTCAATTGAACCGGCCCTGTCAAAGATTCATCTTATCTCTTGCCCCCCCAGACGTGGTGTACTGCCCGCGGGTGTTCTGCGCCAGCGCGGTGATCGTGGAGCCCGGCAGCGACGTGGCCCAGTGCTCCGTGTGCAGCTTCGCCTTCTGCGTGGCCTGCAGACAGAGCTACATGGGAGGGGGCCCTGTCCGGCAGCCGGCCCCCCCAGGAGGACAGCCAACGAGGAGCGGGACTACGCAGACATACACAGTCTCTGGGTGAGAGAGGGAGGGAGAGAGAGAGAGAGAGAGAGGGGGGGGGGGAGAGAGAGAGAGGGAGAGAGAGAGGGAGAGAGAGAGGGAGGGAGGGAGGAGAGGGAGGGAGGGAGGGAGGAGGGAGGGGGGGGAGAGAGATGAGAGGGATAGAGGGAGGGGGGAGATAGCAGGCAACGTGGTGTTCATTAGGTACGACGTGCTCCTTCCCTGGGCAGAGGGTCCGGGTTGGGGGATGAAGTTGTTGTTGTTGTCCTCAGATGTTCAGTGGCCCGTGGTTTGTGGAACTGAAACAGGTTTTCCAAGGTCAGCTCCTCTGAGAGCAGTCTGTTGTTCTGTCTCGGTTCCCCCGGTTGGACCGCTCCTCCGGCTGTCTCCCAGAGGGTATGATGGCGCTCTGGGAGGACTACTGCAGTGGCAGCGCTCAGAGGAAGAAGCTGTTGGAGCAGCGCTACGGCGCCCGGGTCCTGAATACCTCCATGTCGAATTACCTGAACGAAGGTTGGTACGGCAACAACGAGACCAAAAACTGCCCTTTACTGCAAGGCCACAATACAGGTGAGTTTCACCCGGGCTTCAGTGCATGTGTTTATCTGTCTCCACACGAGTTAGCTGATGGAGAGTGTTGGTCTCTCTCTCTCTCTCTCTCTCTCTCTCTCTCTCTCTCTCTCTCTCTCTCTTAGTCTCTCTCTCTCTCTCTCTCCTCTCTCTCCTCCACTCTCGTCGTCCTCTCTCTCTCTCTCTCTCTCTCTCTCTCTCCTCTCTCTCTCTCTCTCTCTCTCTCCCTCTTCTCTCTCTCTCTCTCTCTCCTCTCTCTCTCTCTCTCTCTCTCTCTCTCTCTCTCTCTCCCTCTCCAACTGTATTTTTCTCTCTCTCTCAACAACTGTATTTTTCCTCTCTCTGAACAACTGTATTTTTCTCTGAACAACTGTATTTTTCATTGCTATGATTTTACGTGTAAGATGAAGCACAACACTTGGAATAATTTAATAATTCTGTTTCCTTTTTTGTTGATACAGAAAAATGGTGGATGCGACCATATGCATTGTGCCGTCTGTGAGCGGCATTTCTTATGGGAAAATCTGCCGATCAACAAGTACGTACCGTAGCCAACATTAACACTGTATACAGTGTACCCTTACTTTATACAGGTAGATACCGTTATAATCTATTGCTACATAGCCAACGTTAGCATTAATAGTCGTTATTTAGCAGTTCAACCTCAAACTTCTTTCTTTATTCAGCGGGTAACTCTTGTTTTGCTTCTATTTCTATAATTTTCTTGGCCACCATTGACGAGAGGTTAGACTACGCCATCTTTCTCATCGTGTAGTTTTACAACACGTTACGGGCAAGCTGGGGTGCTAGCTGGCCTAGCTGCTAACTCAAGTAAACATCTGTAACAATTGTAATGGAAAATTATAACTAATTATAACTATTTTAACTGCCATTTGTTGATTATGCATTTTGGCTGACATCCTTGGGGTGGTCAAGGATCAAAGATAAGATAAGATACAACTTTATTAATCCCCCGTAGGAGAAATTAGTTTTTTGCAAAATTAGCCCAGCAGCAGTGGAAGGACACAGGATAAAATGACAATACAATCAATACAAAGTGCTAATGCATAAGTAGACGCTTATAGTTAAAATAGGGACAAAAACAAGACAAACAGCACCAACATCATGATGGGTGATGCATATACACATATATACGCATACCTAAACACACACACACACATGCATATGCAAACACATAGACATACACAAACACAATCATCACCAGGCACCGTTGAACAGCCTAATGGCTGCCGGCACAAAGGAGCACCTGAAGGGCTCCGTCTTGCACCTGGGGAACGTGAAGCTGTGGCTGAAGGTGCTCCTCATCTGCCACAGCTCAGCATGCGGGGATGGGAGGTAGCACTAGGAACAGGTAGAGTGGCTAGACAATGCAAGGGATAGGAGACAGAGCTTGCATGATGAAGGGGAAACAACATGGTGGATTTTTCCATCACACGTGTGTGGAGCAGAGCTGATCTCAGCAGTTCTGAGACCTGATCCACGGTATAAGAAGTCCTTGCATCAGACAATGCGTCAGACTTCAGCTTGCGGCCTCTTGGAGAGACGCAGGGGGAACTCCCATCTAGGCCTTTGATTATTGTATGTTATATTTTGTTTGTTGTATCATTGTTTGTAAGTTATTGTACTGTTATTACCCAAATATATGAACATAATTGTTATAAGTTCGGATGACTCTTTCTTCTACCTGCAGTTTGGTCAGTTTATGATTGACTTTACATTACACTTTACATTAATGGTACATTAATTAACCATTAATTAACATAAGTTAATGCAGTAATAAACATGAACTAACGATCAACTAACCATTAGTCCAAATTTTATTTTTGGATTATTAACCATTCACCGAGATTGGTTAATGCAGTAATAAGCATTATTGTATAGTGTGTATATATATATATATATATTGTAATATATGTATGTATATATTATCTTTAGCATAGGAGTCAGGGTTAGAGTAAGAGTTGGCGGGTAAGGGTTAACAATGTGATCAATCTGTTAAACATTGTATACATTAATATCTTTGTTAAGATGAACCCCTTAGTAAATTATAACTAGACCATTAGAAAACTGTTTTACTATTTTACCCATATTTTTGAGTTGTACTAAACATCTCTGCAACACAATACATAGCATATTTCACATTACGTCCAAACTGTCATTTCTTCAGATCCTGTTGTTAATTGTAATTCTTTAAATTGTTTATGTTTTAAACTGTATGTTTTGCACCTTTGAGTAAATTAGATAAAGGATTGGCAAGATCTGAATGTATTTTGGCTCATTATTAGACATGTTTAATGAATTGATATTCATAACGTAATAAAGGAATGCTAAAAATGAACAGAATATGTCTGTTGTGAATTTGCTCCTTGTTCTCTGTCATGTCATGTCCTCTAACCACCAGCAGAGGGAAGTAAACCCGAGGGTAGAGGCAAAGTCTGACAAATGTAGGAATATTTGTCAGAACTTGGCTCAAGTCGGAGTGTTTATGATAAACACCAATTCTATGGTTCGAGCAAGACTCCTTCTCTAATAAGTCATTGCTAATTGGGTCTGTGTTTCATGTCCATTCTGCATGCTTGTCAATATCGCTTGGAGCTGAATTGTTCTGGATTGACAGCAGCTGTGGACAATGCAAACATTTCCAATGCTTTTGAAAGGGCATGGGGAGGTTCTACCATTTCTATTTTGCCGATCAGTTTCCTCTCTTTTTACCTTCAACAGAAGGCCATGGCAAGCAGTTATTTGTCTCAACACTGATCCTAACAAAAGGCTCTTTGCACATCACTAGCGATAACCACTATGAATGAGCAGCTGTCGAGTCTGTTTGGCCAACCAATGAGTCCATCCCTCGTTCGTCTGTCTGTTTGTCTTCCTGACACTCTATCTCCGTCTCTCGATCGCCCTCTGATTGGGTACACGTATGCTTGTTGTCGTTTGTGTTTCACGTCACCAAGGAAACCCAATTTTTCATGCAGGGGTCAACGCTTCCTTCTAAAGGTCTGGACATCTGCTCCCCTGGCCTTACACCCGCCTAGACCTTCACAAGGGCGGCTCGTAGAACAGGGTGGGGTGTGTTTGGACTCTGGGCCAGAATGTAATGTCACCGGTGAGCGCCGAGCCAAGATATATGAGCACGCTACGCATCATTTTGGAATTACAAACATTATTATTTTTGTTATCAATATTCTTCCCTCTATGGTAGCTACTGCGGTTTTCCCAACAACAACCTTTATTCAATATTTTACCTAAAGGTATTATATTTTTGGATGAATCGATATTTTGGGATTAATACCAAAAGTAGCCATGCATACGCGTGGCTCCTCAGACATCATGGATGAACTCCCTGTGTTGCTCAGTGAAGTCTTTAGCCTCCTTACCTCAGGGTTAATGAGGTCATTGCATGACTGTTTCTTTAATTAGTTTTAGAGATGTTGTCTATTTCCTCATTAAGCCTGAAGCACACCTTTGAGACAAGGGTTGGGATGAGGTCTGATAAAATGGAGTTAATTTGATTGACTGTTGCAGTGCAGTGGGGGAGCTAGAACTTTTAAGATTTTGAAAAACAGAACAATTGTTCAGTTCACAGGGATTTCATAACATTGCATTACTACATCGCCTCCCCACTGTGCTGAAGCCTTCCACTGGCAGCCGGCCTGCCACTGTATGGCCCGTCTACCCGCTGATGCCCTGCTAACCACAGGACAGATCGTGTTTGCCCATCTGGGGGGTGTATGGTGTTCAGTGGTCCAGGACAGACAATTAGATGCACTTTGCAGTATTCACCTCAGCAGACACCAAGCCAACCCTCATGTAATTATCATCATCATCTGTTTATTCAACTGTCAAACACACACAAAATCAGTCAGCCAGACATCCATTCAGTTCTATTGGCAACATTGTTCAGAGGCACTGTGTGTGTGTGTGTGTGTGTGTGTGTGTGTGAATTTAGGTCACTGTTCATGTAGTCTGTAGGTCGTCCTGTTGGGGTTGGTGGATGGTGATGTGTCAGGTATAGTATAGTCAGTTTGATATTATCAATAAATAATCAGTACTCGAGGGGGGAGATGTTAAGCAAATTGGTTTTCTCACATCCTTTGGCGGAGGTTTTCTGTCAGTGTATTTCAGTGTCCATCCAGCATGGTCAGTTTTGTTGGAACAGTACAACGCAAGAATAATTACACAATGCATCAGATATAGCGTCCATCAGCATTGTTTCTTTCCTTTGTTAACATAAAGGTACTGCATATAATATTTTTTAGAAAAAAAAAAGAAATACAAAAATTTGAATGTAAATCTACAATTGCATCAGAGCATTCATTTTCTAATTAAACAATATGTGGGAGAGTCATCTCATCATAAATGTTTGTATCTTTGAAAACAGAAAACATGACAACATGCTCAACTGTAGTGTGGCCATTGAACATTTAAACCGATCTTTAAGCAGACCATCCAAACTAAACTAATCTTCATTCTGCAGCATCCCTTCTTGCTCCTCATTGTCTATACAGTGTATTATGTATAAAGATATATTATCCAAATATTAATATTTTTCATGCCTAAAATAAATCACAAATGTCATATGGTGTAAAAATATTCAGTTGTACATGTATCACGGAACGATTCGAGCCAATGTTACATTATCAATCAACATATAAGAAACTGTTTGAAAAACTTCAACAAACATGGGACAAAACAGCCAAATCAGATTAAATTATCGTAAGAGAACATAAAAAAAACAAGCAATACACAAGGACATTTGACCCATTTCAACCTTTAGTCAGACCAGAGAAACAAACACGTTAATTTCCATGAATACACACGCTACGACCAAATCAAGAACTTTGCCTTTGTAGTGGTCTTGATGATGATGATGGTGTAAAGGTACAATATTTCATATCCAGGCCATATCCATTCATCTGGTATTAAAATCATTCAGAAAGAAAGTGCAGGATATCATAAAGGGTACACATCCTCAAACCTTCTGGTCCAAGCGTCTGTTCTCTGGCGACAGGAGGACTGAACAAACTCAGATCACCTCTCTCCCCACAGGAGGAGCGGTGATCATTACAGAAATCCCATTACTTTCTTTTATTCTTCAGTTTCCCGGCGTGTTACTTTATTGGCCCCTGGTTGTTATTTGCTGATTAAACCATTCTTTAATGGTGTGTGCGTGCTCCCTCTCTTTAACACACTCAGTAAAAGCACACTGGCTGTCTCCTACAAGGCCCTCATGTGTGTCCGGGAGTGCGCTGCACTTTTGATTGTGTGTACGTTTGTTTATGTGTGTATTTGTGCGTGTGCGCATGCATGTGTGCCTGGCTGTCGTGTGTGTTGGTGTGTGTGTGGAGTGTATTTGTGTGTGTGTGTGTGTCTAGTGTTTGTGTGTGTGCGTCCTCCTGGGGATACTCACAAACAGATGCCGCCAACTACACCAACCCCAATAGGCGAGTTAAGAGAAAGTGGTGCATTTGGTTCAATGAACAACACAAGCACACTGCAACTGACCTGATTATTCCAACGTGTGTTGAGCTCACTGTGTATGTGACGCAATGGTATGTGAATGTTGTGCATTGCAGACCTGAGAAACACATGAATATAAATGAACTATACAATGTATGTCGAACGAGTGTTCAGGCAGGGTAGCAATAAAGCGATGTTTAATGCTCTCCTTTGGACCAAAAGAAATCATTTGGTTTGAGGAGGAACTAACAAATGGTAATGTTAATTATCCTTCTTGGTCTGTTAACGACACAGGAGATTGTTCAGGTGAACCCAAACATGGAAATTTGTTTATAAATGAACACATTTACCACAAAGCTACCACTCAACACCTCGTCCATTCAACTACGAGGAACCATGGGGTCTTTTACACTGGATTCTATTATTTGGAATGAGGGCATTGTTTTTGTGGGGAGGAAGGCATATTCAGTCAACGTGGACAACGTTTGAGAGCGAAATAAGCTACAGTTGCTGATGGTGGGATACGGTTTCACGGGGGTGGTGATAAGGAGACATTTGAAGCAGCTGCTTCAGGCTTTTCAACGTAGCTGCTACCACCGAAGCATAGAAAAAAGAATCCATAATACTAATAGACCTAGTTGATATTTTAAAACAGGCTAAATATAGCCCGGCCCAGTCTTTGTCATCTCTGTCAACGCTGCAACACTTCGTAGAGAGTAGCCAGTGTCAAAGGCACGGTACACCGTTCATCTAGGTATGGCTTTAGACCTCCGAACGCCTCGGGCCTGGACAGTACATAGTGCTGCACTCATAGCCACAGACCAGAGTGCCAATGGCCACTTAAAGACTGTGTTTCCTGAAGTACTAGAAGAAAAGATTTGAACCCCGTAACAATATACAATTCTCTAATGGCAAGCAAAACCAGACGCACACACACACACACACACATCCGCACCCACACAAATAAAGTGTTATTTCTTACATTGTCAGCATAACATGAACTAAAGCATCAGGAGCATATATTATATTACATAGATCTATGTGAATACTTTTTTTTGATGTACATAAATTAATTGAACACAAGAAAATATTGAAATAGAAGAGAAATTATTTTTTGTCCCGAAACTTTTGAGGCTGGATAGTGCCAATAAACCTGTAAATGCACTCACTTACTAGAATCAGTTCATCAGCAACTCCCAACAGCCTAACAAGTTATGTTACACACTCACATTCATATATATATATATATATATATATATATATATATATATATATTAAAACAATAAATGTTTGTGCTTTCATATTCATTTATAAATAAGATGAATTGGTGTGTTTTGTGTATTACTAGCCTAGCCTCATTTACTGTGATGGTTACCTGGAGAACTGGCAGTCCGATACCGTTGGAAGTACAAACTCATTCACCTACGAGGACATGAAAGAGTCCCCAAAAATATCCGGCTCAGCTCTCTGTGGTGATAACATTTCTATTCCTCCTCCTTTGATGAGACACGAGGCTGTGGAGCTCCCTGCAGTGCGACGGCCGGCTCTCCTTTGTCTTTGGTCTCAGTCTGTTTCTCTCTGGGGAAAAGTCGATGAAACGCCACGTGAAACGTTTCAGGTTCCCTCGCACTCGTTCCTAACACACACACACACACACACACACACACACACACACACACACACACACACACACACACACACACACACACACACACACACACACACACACACACATCAAACTCTTCCCATTGTGTCTAACGTCTTCTTCTTCCAATCTCCACCTCTTCTCCTATCCCCTATCTCCTTCCCACCTAATGACGCTCTGTCATTAGGTGACCCCCCCCCCCCCCCCCCCCCGCCCCCATCAGCTGTAGCCCAGGTTCTCCATCTCGTTGCGGTACCTGAGCTCCGACACCTTGGCCTTGTGCTGCTTGCTCTCCAGGTGCAGCCGGAACTCGTTCTCCTGCTCCGCGCCACTGTTGCACATGGAGCAGTAGAACTGTCCGCTGGGCGTCACGCACATAGCCAGGTCCCGGGGGATACGCTGCCGGGGCCGCGGGTTGTAGTACGGCCCTGGGGCGAGAGGGAGAGGGGGGAGGGATGGGGGAGAGAGAGCAGGGGGGAGGGATGGAGATGGACTCATTTCTCAATATCATTGTTGATAATTACGTGCCAAAAGTGCCAACAGAGGGAAGTAGAGATTTTGCGATGTGCTACTCTTCGGTGGTGAATTGCACGTTTAGTAAGTAGTAGTACAAGAAGTAGAAGTGGTGAACATTTGCAGAAAGGGAATTAGCCTTCACGCAATAAAAAGCCTGTAGGTGTTAGACAACATAAGCATTAGATGAAATCCAACTCCAGTCCAAAAGAACACTCTGTAACTAGTTATAATGAAACGTACAAACGCACTGCAAAAGACACTAAACAGATTTGCATTATGCTAACTGAACCTCAATTATTTGTGCAACCCATTTCTCTTTTGTAAGCACATTTATGTGTGTGTGTTGGGATTACAGTATGAGTGTCAAGCACTTTTCCAAATTGTTCAAGTGACGTACAACTACAGTATGTGAGTGTGGATATAAATAAATGTGCCCAAGATCATATTATCGGTATGTGGTTGAGATGTCACATTAGTTACTGTATCAATTTTCCACTGTCAATCACACAGACAAACACACACAGACAGACAGACAGACAGACAGACAGACAGACAGACAGACAGACAGACAGACAGACAGACAGACAGACAGACAGACAGACAGACAGACAGACAGACAGACAGACAGACAGACAGACAGACAGACAGACAGACAGACAGACAGACAGACAGACAGACAGACAGACAGACAGACAGCAAGTCAATTCCTTGAGTTTGCCACAAATAATCAGCAGCTGACTCTCTTTCTCAGTATCAGTATCGTGGCTGTCAGTTTGTCTGTCAGTATGTCTGTCTGTATGTCTGTCATCCGGCCGATGATGAGTCCACTCCCCTGACATAATAACCGAGGATGAAACAGCAGAACCAGCGGCAGCCAGCCTGCTCTACTGGTTCTTCTGCTCGCAGACGGATCAGTTTAGAGCTCTAACTCCACCAACGCAATCGACTGAGTGACCCTCGCTGTGCAAAGGTTTTGTAAAATATGCTAAACTGTACGTTAAAGATGGACAGACAGTATGGAAAGATGAAATGGACACATGACAACATATATACTATATTGAGACTTTGAAATATGTATATGCTATCTAATGACGTAAGACAACTCCATTCTAATCCATTGATTTATGTATTTGAACTATTATCAATTTATTACATATTTACTAATTGATTCTTCATTTTATACGAGCTGTTTATGACATTCCGTAACACACGCCCACATAGCACACCCAGTATTACAGCATCTGTGTTCTAGAGCTGTTTACACACAGGCTGGATCCAGATAAAGAGTGGGCTCTTCCTGTCCGTGGTTGCCCTGTGATTGGACGGTGTGATGTCTACCTGGCACTAACGGCAGCACCTGCGCCAGGCGCCGGGTCTTCATCAGTCGGTACTCGCTGCTGTCCTTCCTGTGTCTCCTGGGAGGCGCCTCGCTCCCGTCCCTGCGACAGACGATCACATCGTCAAACATGTCGAGTAAAACCAAAGACTGTATGACGAGAAAAAACAACGTGTGACATCACAGTCGTTACGTCAGTGACGCCACACACGCCGGTGTACACAAGGCCGTCTGGGGGCGACGATGTGCCCGCCCTACGTGTTCTACTGGAGGCCAAAGCTAGTGTTTGAGACTCCTGCCACTAGCAGTGATGACTGATCTGTTGAGGGCGGACCTTGAATGGCCGACTCGCGCTAGCCTACGGCCAAACAACGGTGTAATAAAATAAAAATGTCAAACAGGAACCGGCAATATATATTATATGGAGATGAAATAGCCACTGAGATTCTGAGGATTGATTGGCTTTTTAATCTGAGAATTAAATAACATTTCTTTGCGTTGGCAAATAATGGCTTGCGACCAACGTGGAGCCCGTAGAGGCCGATATAGGAACTACGGTCGCTTCCAGCTGGGCTTGGCTGAGCTATGCGGTCTGATGCCCGTTTGGCTCAAGAACAGAGAACCGGCGGTCACAGCTGCCACCTGAGTACTACATGTTTCATATAGAGTGAGAGTACAAAACTCAGCGGCAATCTCATTTCCAGAGAGTCACCGTTTTCTAGCCTTGTTTTTGACAAACAGTTGTAATATTGCATTCTGTTCTATTGGATTCTGTTCTTGCAGTTAACACCTCAGCCATGGCTTCGCCAAGCCAGCCATAAACTCAGGAGCTCAACTCCGCATCTGCCTCCAGATAAAAGTCTGGAACCAGAACAACATTCAGTCAGCCAATCGGCAAACCGCAGCGAGTAACATAGCAATCACCAGGGAGACGCTGTTTCAGGAATTAGTTAAATGTGAACGTTATTGGCGTGCCGAAGCCAACCCAATCAGCCGCAAAGTCAAATTGACTGCCTACGGCCCTACGCCTTTCCAAGAACATGGCTGACCCTGCATGGGTCTCCAGACCGAACGAGGGGAGCCGATACGGTCTGGCTCTGTGGGGCTAACTCAGTCAACGAGACCAAACGGGTCTTATGTCTAAAGCCACTGCTACAGCAGCAGCATTAGTCTGAGCTCCCTTTAGTCGATTCTAGGGCTGCACGATTAATCGAGTACAAACCGAAATCGCGATGTAATAGAACACAATATGCCAATCGCAAAGGCTGCGTAGAAAAAAAAAGTGATTAATACAGAACATAAAAAAAAAAAAAAACACATACTAAATCACAATAGCAAAATATTGGTCGAAACAATCCCAATTGGACTATTTCCCCAAATCGTTGAGCACTAGTGGAATCCCGTCTGAACCGTGTCCCTGTCCAACACCCACGTGTTGCTGGAGTTCTGCTGGGCCTCGGCGAGCCGCAGCTTCTTGGCGTGGTTCTTCCCGTGGTAGTGGGCCTGCGCCACGGCCAGCGAGCTGAACGAGGCGTCACACAGCTTACAGTAGTCGTTCTCTGTGGCCAGGATGACCCGCGTGGCCCCCGTGTACAGCGGCTGCAGGCGCAGACACACGCAGAAACACATCGCTGGGTTAGGAGGCTAGGAGCAGGTAGCTGGGAGGAGGAGATGGGGGCTGATATGTTTGTATGAAATCAGAGGACGTTTTTTGCTGTCTGAATAATATTTGACATGTGTGTCGACTTTTCTCGTCGCTCTTAAGAGCAGAATTTAAGAAAGGTGAACTCATTTTCTGAACTTGGTCAAATGTTGTCCAATTAATAAATAGTAAACATGTCATACTGCTGCTAAGAACAATAAACTCCATGATAAAATATCTACATTACTCCAGAACCAAAATGTTAGTACATCGAGGTATTGGATGACAAATGTTCTTTTATCTGATGAGGACCCGTCTTGTTCATGTGATCCTGACAGGGGACGCCAAATCACACCCTCATCAGTCTCGGTCCTGGTGGGTGCGTCACCTCCCAGAACACATGGCTCTGGCGTGCTCCGTGTGAGGGGTGACCTCACCTGTCGGCCCGTGTCTCCGTCACCGGGCCCCGGGCCGAGGGGGGCAGGGCCCCCCGACTCCAGCACCTCGAGGACCCGGGCCCCGGGCGGCTGCTGGCTGCCTGCGTAGAAGTTCCGCAACTTCTTGCTGTGATTCTTTCCCTAAACGTGAGTAGACATTTGAGAGAGGAGGGTTAGGGTTAGGGTTAGTAACTAGGGTTAGTGACCCACTTACTGACTAGGGTTAGTACTTACTAGGGTTAGTACTAACTAGGGTTAGTAAGAGGGTACACCACTGTGTTGTTCTTGTAAATTAATATATACTGTATTTGAATTCAATATTTATACGCATCATAAATAAACATTTATCATCATTTCATGAAAACAAAAAATACCAATTTAGCAAATCCAGAACCTAACTTTTCCAACATGGTAATGTCTGCCAGTTTGAAACCATAACTTAATTTAAAGAGCACCTATTATGCTTTTTCGACTTTTATGACCTATAAACGTTGTTATAATGATTTATAGATTTATATGTTTAACCGTACTAAAGGGTCAAATAATGACGTGCATGCATCTAGACGTGTTCCCTGTTGACCGTCTGGGGGGGCTGTGCAGAGCGCTAAACACTAGAGACGCCCGTCGCCATTCACTCGTTCAAATTTCCGGGATTTATCTACGTAGAACAATCCGGATTTTCCATGTATGGTAATGCTGCAACATGCTCTTCCGGACGGTAACCAATCACAACGGAGTGGGGCTGGCAGGAGGGGGGCGAGGGGGCGGAGAAGGACGAAGCCGAGTGTCGACAGAGAATGCTGAAAGCGCCCAGATGAGAGGAAGAGTTTCCCCACAACCTTTTGTGCTGTGATTCGTGTCAGGTTGCTCTATAGGGCCTAAAAAAATAAAAAGTTTGGTTCCTGTTGGTTGTCAGTTGAGGTCATGGGTAGGTAGGGAATTTATTTAATTTTTTGTTCCAGCAGCAGCGAATGATTGGTAGGTTGTTATAATTTAAAAAGAGAGAATGCGCTCATCCTTGTACAGAATGAAGAGGTGCTGTACAAAAACGTAATTATAGTTTGCATCCAAACTTTTTTTTTTTTTTTTTTTTCTCTTCCATGATCATAAAATAATTTGGGTCGCACATAAATTGACAGGGTCGGTCGGAAACTGGAACCAAACACATTTTATTTTTTAGGCCTAGGAGTCATTAATAAGAGATGAAGACCATAAAAGCAGCAGTATACTAGGAGCTCTTCAACCGACCTGGTAGTGGGCGTGGGCCTGCTGGGCCGAGTTGAGCGTCACGTTGCACAGCTTACAGTACAGCGGTTTGCACAGTTCCTCCAGGCCGCCGTCGGGGTCGTCCACGCCCAGCGGGGAGCCCTCCTCCTGGAGGTACTCGGCGGCGGGGGCCGCGTGCCCCGGCAGGGGCCCCGGGGGGGGGGGCCGCCCGGGGAGGGGGCAGGGGACCAGCGCCGGGAGGGGGGGCAGGCAGGGCGGCGGTCCGTGGAGCCGGGGGGGCGGCTGGGAGGGGGGCGGGGCCGGGGGCGGGGGGGAGGACATGGGGCCTGGGGGGAGCGTGAACCGCGCGCCCCTGGGGGCCCCTAGAGGCGGGGGCCCGAGTGCGTGCGCGGGGCTCCCTGGGGGGGGGCCCGTGGTCTGCGAGAGGTCGAGCGGCGGAGTCCTCAGCACGTGCATGTGGTCCATGGGGGGGTGCACCAGGGCGTGGGCCATCGGCGGGAGCCCCATCGGCGGGAGCCCCATGGGGGGGGGCCCCATGGGGGGGGGCCCCATGTTGTGCACCTGGGCGATGAGCGGGGGCCTCAGAGTGTGCACCGAGGCCATGGGCGGGGGGCCCAGCGCCTGACCGCTCATCAGCGTCGGGGGTCCCAGGGCCGGAGCGGGGATCATGGGCGGGGGGCCGAGGGGTTGGGCGGGGGCCATGGGCGGCGGCCCCAGCTGGTGCAGGGCCTCCATGTGGTGGAAGGGCTGCTGGGGGGCGCTGAAGAGAGCGAGGGGGGGCTTCATGACGCTCTCCGGGCCTGCTGGGACTCAGGGCAGAGAGGGCACGCCGCTCAGTGGAAGCTCCGCCGCGATACAAAGACGGCCCTCGGGATCCCAAAGAGACTCAGGCCCAATCCCATTTCTACCCCTCACCCCTTCCCCTTACCCCTCCCCCTTGTTTTGAAGGGGTAAGGGTAACCCCTCCCCCTTGTTTTGAAGGGGGAAGGGGTAGAAATGGGATTGGGCCTTCAACTTTACTTAAAGGACAAATCCGGTGTAAACTGGATTTTGGATTTGTTTGGTATGATAACGTTTTGAAGCAAAAAAAACGCATATAGACGCATTCTTCAGTTGGCTGTTTTAAGCCAATTCTATCAAAACGCTATAAACTTGGAACGATAGGGGCATGTGTTATGGTAAAAACGAAATCGCTCTTAACGAGGCGTTGATAACTTTAAGTGTACAGATTGTTTATTAAAAAGGACATTTTATACACACAATACCATCAGTAGATCCCCCTTCATAGATTGCGTGTTGCTAACGGATGGCACAATCTCTGTGTTCGTCTATCTACCTATCGAGTCTTAAAAACAAGATGGCGTCGACGGGTGATCTACTGATGGTATTGTGTGTATAAAATGTCCTTTTTAATAAACAATCTGTACACTTACAAAGTTATCAATGCCTCGTTTTATATGTTAAGACCCCTATTATACTTCCAAAGAAGTGTCTGGCTACTTCTAGCCTTTTAAGTGGTTTAAAATAACAAAAGCCCCCATCGTTCCAAGTTTATAGCGTTTTGGTGGAATCGGCTAAGAACAGCCAACTTAAGAATGCGTCTATGCGCGCTTTTTTGCTTCCAAACGAACATTTCAACTCGTTATCATGCTAAACATATCCCAGATCCATTTTACACCGGATTTGTCCTTTAAACTATAGCTGCATTATTATTGTAGACTTCCCAATCCATCATTACCATAATTATGCATACATTATTATTTCTCCGAAATTATAGATGGATGGATGGATGGATGGATGGAAGGATGGATAGATAGATCTTTATTAATCTCCCGGAGAGGAGATTCCTTTGTCACAGGCCGGCAGCAGTGGAAGACACAGGATAAAATACAATACAATGAAAATACAAAGCCGTGCTAAAAATAGATAAAAGTAAGGACAGCTAAAGTAAGGACTAACACAACAAACTGTATAAATTAAGAAGGGACCCAGTGCCAGTGCTTCACCGTATATAAAAGTGTGTGAATGCAATGTAAAAAACGAAGCGAAGATAATGGGTAAACATGAGGGATACGGAATGAATCATAGATAATGACATTAATGCGAGGATCCACAGAAATGGACGCACAGAACTGAACGAACAGTGCGTGATGAGATCAGCGAGTGGGGCTGGCCGTGGCTCAGAGCCCGGGGCCGGAGGGATGCACAACAGAGAGGGCGAGGGCAAGAGCCATCCCGAGGAACACAAGAGCTTCTCCCTCCAACGGGCATCACAGGCATCAGGAGAGGCTGCTGCTGCAGCCATGCATACGGAGGACTACACTCACAGACACACGCATCGCACAAACACTCACAACCACTCTGATGTCTCTACACACACACACACACAACGTTGACTGTGAGGATAAGAGTTGTGTCTATTCATCATCTATTTATGTGTCTATTCATGTACGATCAGAGCCTGAAGTCGAATGGCTTGGCTGGGCAGATTGCACATTAACAATGTTGTTGTCGTATGTTTGTTTGCGTCCATTTGTGTGCACGTGTGTTTGTGTGCTTTTATGTGTGTGTACAGTGTATGTGTGTGAAACAGCAAATATGGATTATTAGGGACATTTTGAAAATGTATGGTATGTTTGTGTGTCTCTGAGTGTGTGGAACCACATTTATTCCCCGAACATCATTAGCTTTGCGCTACGCCAGCAGCTGTGTCAAAGCTCACTGTGCTGGAAGCTTCTATCAGGCGCTTTATTGGACACCCGACAGCGATGATTCATGAACCCGAAATAACACCCCTTAATGTTTGTTTTTCCGACTGCTAAGCTTGCGATCTGTCCATCCGTCTCTATACAGAGCCTCTCTATCTGTCTGTCTGTCTGTCTCCACGTGTCATGCCTTGTGTGGCCCTCAGCCACACGGTCTGTCCGATTGTCTGTCCCCTAACCTCATGACCTCAGGAGAAAGGCATGCTGGACGGAAGACTGCGAGGCCAGCCAGAAGGTGACTGCTAGCTTTAGGAGTGGACCAGTATAGCTCTGATGGTACACCCTAGCTACTTGATATAGTACTTTAGTACTATATCAAGTACCATAGCACTATTTAGTACTCTGTGTACTTTCTATTCCCTGGGATTCAAGGTCTCAAAAGGTATGCATGATATTTGAATTGAAATGAAAGTTAAAAATAGACCCTTCGCCCACTCCGTCATGTCTAGTGTGTGGTGCCAAGTACCGTGCACGTGCCTACGTAAACGACCCTACTCAGGGTTATGGCATGTCTTCAACATCTCACCATTAGAACCAAACAGAAGCTGATTGATGGGCGGCTGACACAGCGGGAGGAAATAGACGCAACACAAAAGTTAAACCGCTCGGCCCCAGACTGAGATTCAGTGTATTACTCATCGGGGAATTTTTTTCTGTTCTAAAATGAGTTCTGTTCAAGATAATGGAAAATAGAACACGATACCGCTGAAACAATGACATGAGAACGATGTTACCAAATCCACTGGAAAGGGGGTACAGACTAAGCCTTAGAGTGCCGAGACTAAGCCTCAAGGTGCTGATCCTGTTCTCTTAATATGGCCTACGGTCACACCCTAATGTCTGCAGTTAACCTGTACTGTAGTCCCATGCTTATGAATGACTTCTATCTAGAAAACCCCACTGTTCGCTACTGGCTCTAGATGACTAGAATAGAGTCAATTCTTAATAACCACTTTAACACGGTCTGGCCTCTGGGGGCACTCCAATATTCTGGGAGCAATTTCTCAGGAGCATCGAGAGAGCGACCAAAACACAACTGATGCAATTTACCGAAAAACACAAACAAAACCCAAAGCTCTCTTCAGTGAGGAAGGCTCTCCTGGTGGACCCCGGGGCCTCGAACACGATGGACGCTAAGTGCCAATTATGTGAGCTACTTCATGTGCAAGGCTGTTCCGTCCAGCAGCTAATCCCAGGCTGGGCTTTTCCCCCCGGGGAGTGTGAGGGGCCGAGAATCTCTGTCCCGTACGGCAGCAAGCCGCCCCGAACGCAGGGGGCGAGTCAGTCTAGAACCACACAGAAGAGCGAATGTTCTGGAGTGATCTCTACCTGGTGTCTATGTGACTGTATCTATCTATACCTGGTGTCTATGTGACTGTATCTATCTATGCCTGGTGTCTATGTGACTGTATCTATCTATGCCTGGTGTCTATGTGACTGCATCTATCTCTACCTGGTGCCTATGTGACTGTATCTATCTATGCCTGGTGTCTATGTGACTGTATCTATGTATACCTGGTGTCTATGTGACTGTATCTATCTATACCTGGTGTCTATGTGACTGTATCTATCTATACCTGGTGTCTATGTGACTGTATCTATCTATACCTGGTGTCTATGTGACTGTATCTATGTATACCTGGTGTCTATGTGACTGTATCTATCTATACCTGGTGTCTATGTGACTGTATCTATCTATATCTGGTGTCTATGTGACTGTATCTATCTATACCTGGTGTCTATGTGACTGTATCTATCTATACCTGGTGTCTATGTGACTGTATCTATCTATATCTGGTGTCTATGTGACTGTATCTATCTATACCTGGTGTCTATGTGACTGTATCTATCTATACCTGGTGTCTATGTGACTGTATCTATATCTGGTGTCTATGTGACTGTATCTATCTATGCCTGGTGTCTATGTGACTGTATCTATCTATACCTGGTGTCTATGTGACTGTATCTATCTATGCCTGGTGTCTATGTGACTGTATCTATCTATACCTGGTGTCTATGTGACTTTATCTATCTATACCTGGTGTATACCTGTGTGGAGAAACGTGTTAGACACTCACTGCTGCATCAGCAACCAACGCTCGTCCCAACACTCTGTCATTAGTCCTATTACCTTGTGTGCGTGTATGTGTGCGTGTGCTTGTGCGTGGAAGGTGGGGGTAAATAGGGGGGGGGGGGGTGGGCAAGTGTTTTGTTTTTTTTCTGCAACAGAAAACACTAATGAGCCACTAATGTATGCAACCTTATTATAGGACACTGTGATGTAACATAATTTATATCATATGTAATAACTCACTATAATAACCCTTCACCAACAATTATCCTCATTCGATATTACATCAACAAAGCAATGCACGCACGCACACGCACACGCACACACTATCCCTTGCCTTCCACATGTATACAGCATGAACAACTAAAGAAGGACGGCAAATGCCAGAAATACACGTGTGTTGTGTGTTTCTCTATATACTCGTGAAAATTCTCCCCTTTAAACTACCAATTCATAAAATCCTGTCGCTTTTGTTTATGTTTAATCTTTGTCTATTTTTAGTGCCCACCATCACCACTGCCGTTGGTCCAACGCATTGAGACAGAAAGCTTCCATCCTGGAGTCGGTCATCTGTCTGCTCTATAGAGACTCCCGTTATAAATAGGCCAAGTGTTCATTTTCTTCACCGTTTCTCGAGTTGTGCGGGGCCACATCAATTATGAAGTGATGTGAAGCCTTACATGAATCCCGTACCGATTCCATCTGCACCACTGGGCGCCGGGAGAATATATGTACGTTCAACGGCCTGGGTAGTGGGTACATCGTTTCTGAACATCATACTTTTGCCCCGCATATGTGCGGGGAAACCTGAAATGGGTTTAAGTATTGGATCTTGCTGGCTCTGAGAAAGTTTCATACTCTTGAGCTAAAACATATTGTGGTCCATGAATACATTGCTTATGCCCTTAAAATATGCTGACTATATTTGCCTGAAAACAAATCGAAAGACCAAGTTCTTTGACTGTTAGTCTACTGAAATATCATTAGTCGTCATTTATCCTGCAAACAACAGTGGCATTTACATTTAGGGCATTAAGCAGACGCTTTAGCAAAAGCTTCTTACAAAGCACATTTGTCAGTGGCCAGCGTGTAGCCATTGTTTGACAACATATAATTAACCATACTGAAATGTGTGCCACACGGGTCAAACTGTTATAATCTGTCAAATCCATATTTATATAATTTGTTGTGTTATCACGCTAAAAGCCTGAAAGCATGGCTCATGTTTGAGGCGTCATGAACACACACACCCACACAGTGTCACATCAGCATATGTCACCATCAGCTGCGAAGACAGACTGGAGGAAACGCAATAGTGCAAAGTTGACCAAATAGCATATAGACCAAGAAAGGACAGAGAAAAGCGCGTTTATCAGGATATGATTTTTTTTTTCTGAATTAGTATCTAAACTACCGATCCGTTCAAAATCCAGTCAAACCCTAAGCATCCCGGGGACTCCTGCGCCCATCTACAGCCGATCTCTTCCGAGAAGATGCTGACAATTGTGCGACAAGATCTTGATTTATATCCCAGGAGGTGCCAGGAATAGACTTATGAGAGTGGCCAGGGGCTCATCCCCACAGCACACTAAGATGAGGACAGAAAATATAATGAAGCCGGTTTAAACAGTGCGTTTCTTCAGTGCGTTTCAGCGGTTAGATTTTCATTCTGATGCCTTTTTTTACCCACATTAGCGAATATGATTGTTCAAAGACTGTGGCTCCTTACAGGAAACAAAAGCCCTCCTTACCTGGGAAGCGAGCGAGGTAATGGCCCGTGTCAGTGAAGCTGAAATGTCTGCAGAATGGTGCACTTTGGTAGTAGGATGCCTCTCTGTTCTTCATGTGCAGCGCCATCATCCCCGATCTCAACTTCTCGCCCAAACGGAGCGGCTGCAGCCAGCAGCAGCCAGCAGGTCCGAACCATCAGCATCCTATACGGTGTCTGATCGCTCCGTATGAGAGGGGTGTTCTCAAGTGCAGAGAGGAAGAGTGATAACGTACAATAATGTCGATGTTTTCTCTCTTATGACTAGAACCCACGACGTTATATCGTTGGGGAATAAGGGCTTTACGAAACAGCTTTCGTTAAAATAATGGAGCACTGGTGGATAAATGGATGGATGTTTTTTTCAGGACTCCCTTATTGGGGTTGGTACAGTCCGCTTCCGACCGCACGGCTGCATTTGCATGGGTGGCAATTATGACACTTGTTCTTGAATGTTATACGTCAGGCTTAATGAGTTGAATAGTCCGCACATTTAGAAACATCACACATCTGGGGGGCGGAGGGCTTCGTACCAAGTAACTAAGTAATCGTGTGGCTCATAAAATACAATGCATTTAAACGAAGCTAACAACTTTACTTCTAAACATTGGAAATATAATCTAGTGTAGGGAGGAAATCTTCCTTAAACTTCTTCCTTACTCATTATTAAATCAATAACTTTACTGGTAAAGCGTATCACAACCGTTTGCTGTGATATGGGCGATGGGTCACTAAGTTAGATTCAATAGTAATTTAGGTACACATCAAAGCATCATCAAAATGGACATGACACACACACACACACACACACACACACACACACACACACACACACACACACACACACACACACACACACATATTTAAGCAATTTATTTAAATCCACATAAAAGACACATGCACGCACACATGCACACGCACGCATATACGCGCACACACACGCACGCACACACACACACACACACACACACACACACACACACACACACACACACACACACACACACACACACACACACACACACAGCCATATCATCTGTTCCGTGCCAAGACAGCCTGGCTCCATCGCGTGAAGACATTTTTCTCGCAGCATTGCGAATCAAAACATCTTATCATCGTAGCGGACATATGTGCGGTCTTATAGATCGGGTTAGTTCTCTCAGGATGAGCAGTGGTCGATGCGGAACCCTGGTTCCGTCATCCACTGTCTGGTACGGAGAGAGTCGCTCCCACACCACGGCTCTGGCCGCCGGGCGTTAAGACCCGAACAGCTCCTATAGATCCTCATCTCCTCACCAGTGAAGCCTGGCTTCAAAAGGTTAGTCATAACTAACCTTTTTACAAAGTATACTTTGTCAAGTTCTCTTATAGGATACAACCAATGGTTCTTCATTACGTATGCGCTCTGTCTGCTGTTTTGAACAACGAGACTACATTTACAATCTAACGTTTGAACGTTTCATAAACAAGCTGGCTGATAACAAGTTGTCAACTCTTTGCTTAACTGTGCAGACTGGTTCAGCAGTCTGGTTTTACTGGAATTAAAAGCAAACCAGTGCGGCGAATGCTGCCGCGTTCTAAACGGTCGCGTTTATTGCAGGTATTACGGTAATAGACTAATGCACGCACGCAAACCAAGTATTTAATAAACACTGTAATTTGTTTTCTTAGCAAATGTATATTGGGAACTTGGTACTCATACAATCACACCAGCATGTAAACAGTTTGTACTATAAGCCTATTACTATAAATGGATTTATTTTTGACAAATCATATCAAAATCATATAAATTCGGCAACCTACGTTAACTTTAATGGTGCTCGAACATGATATTGTACTAATTTATTTAGATTTCTTGGATGTAAAAATGTAGCAGCTTTGAATGGGCTGCTGCAGTAATACCTACTGTAGATGCGCACGGTGAAACACGTCAGGGCTAGCGTGTGTGTTCTTCTGATTTGAGACTGTTCTGATACAGCTGACCTATTATGCCAAAACATTTCTTCATGTGTGGGCATCGATTTCTTTACATTCTTCTCGATGAGATTTCAAAGTTTCAGAACAGTGTTAAGGGATCATCTTTGGGCTACATTATATCTGTCACCGGTTCTCTCTTCACTGGTGGATTACACACTGGAAGCAAATACTAAATGTTGTTTCGATTGAAATAGTGGAATTCTCTCCCTAATAACGCATTCTCATTTACAGCGCATGGACTGAAACATGAAGGGTGGGACTGCCACATTGACAGAGTAGGAGAGCCCTTCTCTGAGGTATGCATCCCATTGTTATCATCACTGTACAGTTTCCTCATTGAGAGGGGATAGATTTAGCCTATACATCACTTGGTTTTTCATTTGTGTAATGGATGAAGTAAACAACCTTTTATGCTCCCTAATGGCACCACAAATTGCATTTGGTTATCTCAAAGCAATTGACCAACAATGATGTAAACCAAACTGTATACCTTGTATAAACCAACCCTGTGGTTCAGCTCTTATTACTGTTGGCCTCTTTTAGTATTATTCAGCCGTGCTTTTTCTACATTCAAAGCGCACGTGTCCAGGCCAGTGTTTTCCACTTCCTCACATCCTGTGTTGTGAGGAAGCTTCCTCTGTCCCTTGGTGGCGGGCTGAATCCTGATCAGGGTCACTGATGACGCCACAAGAGTCTACTGAGCACTCTTTTGCCAAATTTGTCGTCACACAGAGACCTGAAAATCTGCAATCGTGCAAACCAATCATATGATGTCCTTAAATAATGACTGTAATTCTAGCTCATTTACAGTACTTAGTCAATAAGACACACAATTACCATTTCATTAACTCACAGTGGGACTATGTGACTTGTATACAATAGTTATCATAAGGTTAACTACAGACAATAAGCAATGTTTGTGAGATTGTCATGTGTTTTTAGTCTGTTTGGCGGTATTATTGTATTTAAACCAAATTAAGTTTTAAATGCATCAATACATTAATTAGTCATTGAAGTGATTGTGCGTCTTAACACTTGAGTGATTAGTTGAGTGTTGTAAACCCTCTGTGCATGCCAAAAGTACAGTTCAATTAAACAGGTCAAGCCTAGTGCCAAGGCGGTCACATGAGACACGTCATAATCCGATGCAAAAAGAGAATAGAACTGCAATGTAAACAAAGGAGTCCTCAGTGTGGTGGGACTTGTGGTCCCAGAGTCCCTGGAACTCGGACATCCTGAGAGGAGGGGAAGTCATCTGCTGTTGATCAACACCAGGAGGTCTCCGGCCAATAAGCTCAGCACTGTGCATTGCTCTGGACCATGAAGTCTGCTTCTAGGAACTTTTGTGAATGCTAATATAATAGTATATTCTGCCAAGACCGGGAAGGCAGTGTAATAGTACGTCGATTTGAGATGCGGTCTAGTCTTCAGCCAGTTGCCTTGAACTGGGAATAGGACAATACTGCTCAGCGAGAGAGAGAATGTGCTCCGGTAGGTTCCACATCCGTCCACCACACGCTGTGCCGGTCGGTGTGTCAGCGGATGAATGTTTTATGCTCTGCTCCGTCTTGGTGGCTTCTGTGTCCTCCCGTTTGGTTCAGCTTGTGACGTCTTTTTCTGATGGACTTTGTTTCATCGCGGGGCATCGATAGGCAGCGGAGGAAGGACACCAGAGTGTGAGGCACGGGGTGTCAGGTATAGGCTGGGAGAGAGCAGTGAGAGAGAATGGAGGGGGAGAGAGTGAGAGATACGAGTGAGACAGACAGTCTGTCTGTACCTCTGTCTGTCCAAAGGCCCAGGTCTAACAAGAACAGGTACAGGCTGTGAGAGGAGCAGTGAGAGAGAATGGAGGGAGAGAGAGTGAGAGATAGGAGTGGGAGAGAGATACGAGTGAGACAGTCTGTCTGTACCTCTGTCTGTCCAAAGGCCCTGGTCTAACATGCTAAAGGCGAGCCCCAGCCAACACGTCACAGGGCCTTGGTAAAGGTAACCCCTACACTAACATACACACACCGACAAGAGTCAGCCTCTTTATGGACCAGGGCACGGGGAGAAGACTTATCTCCACTAGTTTAGTGTCCTACCTGTGCCCCCTCTGTGAAATGGTTAGAGCTGTAGGGCTCATTACATCCCCTATTGTCTCCCAGGGCAGGGTGTCCCGGGTTGGAGCCTCTGGGTGTCCCGGTTGGAGCCTCTGGGTGTCCCGGTTGGAGCCGACGGGGGCTGAGGGAGTGAGCTGGGGCAGGGCCAGGGACCATGCCTCCCAGGCCGTCCTCTGGGGAGCTCTGGGGCATCCACCTCATGCCCCCCAGGTAGGTCCCCTCCCCGGGCGTCCGTCTCCTGTGGTCACCCGTCCCGTCTCCTCTTGTGCCGTTGTATCACCGCAGCGCGAGCTGATTCACCGCACGTTGAAGGCATTGTTTTAAACATGCCGATGTTGATTGGTGGTCTCCACAGTACTATTCCTTCTGTCTGACCTCAAGTCTAAATGTCAGGCCGGAGAATAGTTGAAAAGCTCTTGTGAGATGTAAAACACTGAAGGTGATAGCAGTGCAGTAATCACGTAAGAACAACCATTGAATTAACATGGTGATGAATATGCGTCATGGCTATGAATAAGTAATTAGGATGCCTGCTTGCTGACTCTGCTGAACAGGATATCGGTTAGAAATTCTGTGACAGATTAACCGTGTTAATGCAAATTACTCATACTTATGATGCTAATAAACGAGAGCAATACGTATTCCTTTTAAAAAAATATTTTATTCAACTGAAGAGTGAAAGTGAGATCTAAGATAAGATAGGTACTTTATTAACCCAAGACAGGAAATTGTGCCGATGCCCGACAACAGTGTTTATTTGATCCTGCGAAGTAAGATTTGAAACGATCCAATCTGTGTTCCTGGTATTGATCTCCTTGTGCCCGCTAGTGGTTATTGTGAGTGTGCAGACTGCCGTGTCTGTGCAGGATCCTGGTGGACTGTCTGCTGCCAAACGGCATGCTCCTGACCCTGGAGTGCCTGCGTGAGGCCACTCTCATCACCATCAAACACGAGCTGTTCAGGGAGGCCCGGAAGTACCCCCTCCACCACCTCCTGCAGGAGCAGACCTCCTACATCTTCGTCAGCGTCACACAGGTGAGGAGGAAGGAGGGAGGAGGGAGGGGGCCAGCTGAAGAAAAAATCATAGCAGGTGTACGTCTGGACGAAGCCTGTGAAACGCTGAGCGGTGCTGATGTGGTTATCGCCGTGCTATCTCTCCTCTGTTGCCCCGGCGACAGGAGGCCGAGAGGGAGGAGTTCTACGATGAGACGCGCAGGCTCTGTGACCTCCGGCTCTTCCAGCCCTTCCTCAAGGTCATCGAGCCCGTGGGGAACCGCGAGGAGAAGATCCTGAACCGGGAGATCGGTACGCTCCGCCTGAGGTTCTGTGGGTTCGGTCAGAGTGAGCTGCGGCGTCGTGGAGATGTTTAACAACAACTTCTTCGTTCCTCTTGGGTGGCGGTGGACTGGTTAGGCTTCGCCATCGGGATGCCGGTGTGTGAGTTCGACCTGGTGAAGGACCCCGAGGTGCAGGACTTCCGGAGGAACATCCTCAGCGTGTGTAAGGACTCAGTGGAGCTGCGGGACGTCAGCGGGCCGCACAGCCGAGCGCTGTACGTCTACCCGCCCAGCGTGGAGTCTGGACAGGAGCTGCCCAAACACATCCACAGCAAGCTGGACAAAGGTAGCCCCCCGTCAGGGCCCCTAGTGGGGTCTAACGACAGACCAGCAGGGCCAGAGTCAGACAGCTTTGAGTATTGCCATCGTATACTTTGGCTCTTGTTACTGAGTTTTGAAAGCAGTGCCAACTCTCTATCTTTCTCGTCATACAACAGCTATTGCCAATAATGCGGGAATCTTTGATTTCAGTTTGCTCGAGGGAAAATGAACATGATTATGGGTCTGTGTGGTGGTGTTCCAGTTGTCTCACTGCCCCCCCCCCACACCCCCTCCAGGTCAGATCATCGTGGTGATCTGGGTGATCGTTTCCCCCAACAATGACAAGCAGAAGTACACGCTGAAGATCAACCACGACTGTGTGCCCGAACAGGTCTGTCCTCCCCAAGAGGTATATAGAGAGGCTCAGACTCTCTATAAACGTTGGCAAAAACTAAAAAGAGAGAGCCGCCACTCCAGTTCTTTCTACGAGTGTTGAAAGCATTAAATGGGCTGGGACTCGCCTGCCTCCCTGATTGGCTGACAGCATTTACGCCCACAGGAAGACTGAGGTCTCCTGCTGCTGATTGGAGGGTTGGTGATACTGCATTTATTAATCATGCCCCTAATCTGTGGAACAGGGTACCTCAACCAATCAGCATAGCAAGTTCCGTAAACATCTATAAGTGCCATCTCTTCAATTTAGCTTTTAATTAGAATTTAATAAGACATTTATATCTTTTACTTGGCATTTCGTCTCCACTGCTTTCTCTGCCGGTATTACCGTATTAATCAATTATGTTTATGTTTGATTTATAATGTGTTATTTTATTTTATTTTCCTTTTTCTTTCTTTTCCACTGTGTGGCGCTGATGCGTTTTACGGTGTTAATGGTTTTTAATCAGTTTCTTTATTCTGCGCTGTATTGTACAGAGCGTTTGCGCGGCCTTGTGTAGTGCGCGCTGTAACGCGAGCGTTGGCCCGTCTCCAGGTGATCGCGGAGGCCATCCGTAAGAAGACGCGCAGCATGCGTCTGTCCCCCGGGCAGCTGAAGATGTGCGTCCAGGAGTACCAGGGCAAGTACATCCTCAAGGTCTGTGGCTGTGACGAGTACCTGCTGGAGAAGTACCCCCTCAGCCAGTACAAGGTACACACACACACACACACACACACGCGCACGCGCACACGCACGCACACGCACACACATTTACATACAGTGCACAGACATTTACGCACACGCACACAAACAGACACACACACAAACACACATATTTATACACAGTACATACACACACACACACACATTCACACACATTGTAGCAACCACAAACACGTTTATATACACACATTGTACACAACCACACACTCTTTCACTCATTCACTCACAAACATAAACAGTTTGCACACACACACACACACACACACACACACACACACACACACACACACACACACACACACACACATTGACATACAGTGCACAGACATTTACACACAGTGCACACGCACACAAACAGACACACACACAAACACACATATTTATACACAGTACATACACACACACACACACACACATTCACACACATTGTAGCAACCACAAACACACTTATATACACACATTGTACACAACCACACACTCTTTCACTCAATCCCTCACAATCATAAACAGTTTGTACACACACACACACACACACACACACACACACACACACACACACACACACACACACACACACACACACACACACACACACACACACACACACACACACACACACACACACACACACACACACACTTGCTGAGAGACGTGGGACTGGGTAGCCTCGCAGATGAAGTGTTTCACTTGAAGGGAGAGAGAGCTCCGGGCCCACAGTGTCTGAGACCCCGTGACGTGGCTGCTAAATGACCTGATTGGACGAGGCCCAAAGAGTTCCCGTGGATTAGATGACTCTCGTCCACGCGGACATGTGAGACACACACTGTCTCACTCATCGTCCTCCGTACCCCGTCCTTCTCTTTCTGTCTTTCTCCCTTCCTTCCTCCCTCCCTCCCTTCCTCCCCCCCTCCCCCCCTCCCTCCCTTCCTCCCCCCCTCCCCCCTTCCTCCCCCCCTCCCCCCTTCCTCCCCCCTTCCCCTCGCTCCCCCCAGTACATCCGCAGTTGCATCATGCTTGGTCGGATGCCTAACTTGATGCTCATGGCCAAGGACAGCCTGTACAGCCAGTTGCCCGCCGACGCCTTCGTCATGCCTTCCTACTCCCGCCGCGTCTCCGCGGCGACCGCCTACATGAACGGCGAGCTGGCCGCCAAGTCGCTGTGGACCATCAACGGCGCCCTGCGGATCAGAGTGCTGTGCGCCACCTACGTCAACGTCAACATACGGGACATCGACAAGGTGGGAGGGGGCCACGGCCCACCAGAGAGGGGGCCACGGCCCACCAGAGAGGGGCCGCGGCCCACCAGAGAGGGGGCCACGGCCCACCAGAGAGGGGCCACGGCCCACCAGAGAGGGGGCCGCAGCCCACCAGAGAGGGGCCACGGCCCACCAGAGAGGGGGCCGCGGCCCACCAGAGAGGGGGCCACGGCCCACCAGAGAGGGGCCGCGGCCCACCAGAGAGGGGGCCACGGCCCACCAGAGAGGGGGCCACGGCCCACCAGAGAGGGGCCACGGCCCACCAGAGAGGGGGCCACGGCCCACCAGAGAGGGGCCACGGCCCACCAGAGAGGGGGCCACGGCCCACCAGAGAGGGGCCACGGCCCACCAGAGAGGGGGCCACGGCCCACCAGAGAGGGGCCACGGCCCACCAGAGAGGGGGCCACGGCCCACCAGAGAGGGGCCACGGCCCACCAGAGAGGGGGCACGGCCCACCAGAGAGGGGGCACGGCCCACCAGAGAGGGGGCCACGGCCCACCAGAGAGGGGGCACGGCCCACCAGAGAGGGGGCCACGGCCCACCAGAGAGGGGGCCACGGCCCACCAGAGAGGGGCCACGGCCCACCAGAGACTAGAGTCAACCACAGACTGCCAGGACTGCTGCTATAGTGTCAGTCCTCCACAGTCTGCCAGTGCTGGTGTTATAGTGTGAGTCCAACACAGTCTGCCAGTGCTGGTGCTATAGTGTTAGTCTAACACAGTCTGCCAGTGCTGGTGCTATAGTGTTAGTCTAACACAGTCTGCCAGTGCTGGTGCTATAGTGTTAGTCTAACACAGTCTGCCAGTGCTGCTGCTATAGTGTCAGTCCTCGACAGTCTGCCAGGACTGCTGCTATAGTGTTGGCCTCTTCTCACAGTGACCTTGGCACAACAAGGAGAGGGCATTTACATTTACATAGAGGGCGTTTAGCAGACGCTTTTATCCAAAGCGACTTACAATAAGTCCATTTGTCAGAAGAAGGAGACTCAACAATATATCTCTGTCGGTACAGTAAGGATGTTCATAGAATCAAGTGCCGAGCACTAACCATCACTAGGTTAACCCGTTCCCAATATACAACAGAGATAGCTAGGATAAGATGCTACACAACTAAGTACGACAAACAATAATACAAAAGTGGAGTTGGAAATTGGTACTGCTACCATGCTTCAAACGAATTACAGAGGACATCAACAAACAACACTACAAAATATAGTTAAATGTCTCCAGGCTGTTGCCCTGCGTGGCTGACTCCGCCGTCGGTGTGTGAATGTGTGCATGAACGGGGGAATGTGAGGCCATATTGTAAAGAGCTTTGAGTGGCCACTGGTTAGTGAAGTGCAGTCCATTTACCATTGACCATTTCTTTGATTGGTCCGCTAGATTTACGTGAGAACCGGGATCTACCACGGAGGAGAGCAGATGTGTGACAACGTCAACACACAGAGGGTCCCGTGCTCCAACCCCAGGTACCTCCCTCCACCAGTACCGTGCAGAACGGCTCCAGTCGTCGATGGCAATGTCTCTCTCCTCCAGACACCTTGTTGGGTTTGCTCCCTATCATTGTGCCTGTGCCACCCAGTCTCTCCGCTTCGGAAAATGTTAACTTAACAGGGATGTCAAATCCATTTACTTACTGCAACCCCTTGTGTTCTAATCACCCATAGAGCCCCTTGATTAGTTTGTCTCCTCAGTAGAGAAAGGATAATGGCTTATTGCTGGCATTAAAACTCGCTACGCAACATGATTTCATCACTATCAATTCCTTCAGCAATAAGACTTCAAATGCAGCATTTTTCCCATTTTGTTACCAAACTTTGAATGGCAGTATGCATGATTCTCTAAAAGAAACCTGACTATGGTTCCTGCACAAGCCTGTGAAAGAAGTGGGACGATTGTCCTCCATCTGAAAACGTCAGAAAATGACATGAACAGAGGTTATTAATAGTACCGAGAGAAGTAAGGCTTGAGTTTATATAAGGCCGCTCTGTATGTGGCCTTGGAAAAAACATTCATTTTTCACGTCCCCGGTTTTGAAACAACGAATCACTTGCCAAGGCCAGCCAGCCTGTACCTTCAGCATTATTAATTAATGATTACATACGGCCATATGACACAACGGCTAATAAAAAGTTTCTCTCTCTCTCTCTCTCTCTCTCTCTCTCTCTCTCTCTCTCTCTCTCTCTCTCTCTCTCTCTCTCTCTCTCTCTCTCTCTCTCTCTCTCTCAGATGGAACGAGTGGCTGACCTATGATATGTACATCCCGGACATCCCCCGTGCCGCACGCCTCTGCCTCTCCATCTGCTCCGTCAAGGGAAGGAAAGGAGCCAAGGAGGTGGGTGAGTGCCCTACGGAGCAAGGTACCTTACGCCTCGTCACTCCAATAACACTTTCCATCCGTGTGTGTGTGTGTCTACGAGGCCAATCATTTCTCATGTACAAGGAAACGGACAACGTGTGTGTGTGTGTGTGTGTGTGTGTGTGTGTGTGTGTGTGTGTGTGTGTGTGTGCGTCTGTGTGCAGGAAGAAGAGTCAGGGTGTCGTCTTTGCTTCTGTTTAATTACTAATCACTCCCATAGCTCGCCGATCGGCCTCTGCGCGCAGACACAGCAGACAGGTCCTTCGGTTTGTCTCAGGACAGGCGACAGAGAGCCACTCGGTTCAGTCATGGGGGGTTTCTGCTCTGAAAGGGCCATTTGAAGCAGGTCAAATCCAGGTCATGTGAACCACATTGACCAAGTAAAAGGGAAGGGTGGGTCATGGTGACTAGTCATAGGGTTGAAACACGTGTTGATGATTCACACCAGTGGTGCGACCATGAAAAGGAAGGCAAGAAGTGTGTTCACTGGAAACACATATATCTTTAGTTTTGTGTGATTGCTGGTGTTTTCAAGCCTCATGGTTTATAGATACGATGCTATATATTATGGCAAATAAAGTTAGCAAAGTTGTTTTGCTCATCCTTAGCGTCGTTTATGAACCAAGCTGCATACGTACAAGGGATCGCTTTGATCTGGGATGTAGAACGAGGTCTGCAAAACCAGATGAATCACTACACACTGAATCGTTATCACCATGTGATGAATCATTATTTACGGCCTTATTCCTATTTTTTGTATTTATTTCCGGTATCTTTCTCCAACCTCTGGTTCTTCCCGGTACACACGAACATGAGTGCAGCTGCGAGATGTTCTTCATGTCACTTCCTGACCTCCATCTGAAGCTTCAAACGGTCTCTCGTTGTTAATGACAATTATGAAATGTGGAAATACTTAATAATCAACCATTGATTTTCATTTCATTTCAATTTGCAAGAAATTACACTTTTGCTTCAGTTTATGAGTTAATAAACTATTTGCTCCAGGACACTGGCGATTGCTTTTCTTGCCCAACTAAACACTCCTCTTGAGTCAAATAACCTATAGAACCTCCCTGAAAGTGTTGTCTTCCAGCCCCATGTAATATTCAAACGGCCGTCTGGCTGTCCTTACTTACGTGAAAACCACTCTGTGTGAATGTCTGAGAGTGAGAGAGAGAGAGAGTGTCGGTGAGTGTCGTGGTGATACGCCTCACAGACACCAAGCTTCATTGATCCCTTCTCCTGTGTGCGTGCGTGTGTGCGTGCGTGCGTGCATGCATACCTGTGTGTGTGTGTGTGTGTGTGTGTGTGCGTGTCTGTGTGTCTGTGTCTCTGTGTGTGTCCATCTGCGGCTGGAATGGATACTGAAACAGACACCTGGTGATGAATGATGTGAGGGTGACGGTTCATGCCGGGGTCCAGGTCGGGTTAGCTGATGCTCTTTCATCGCCCACCTGAATTAAAGATAAACGCACGGGTCCGTGCCAGTCTCTTCTGTTCCACTACTTCCTATAAATAACATCTTTGAGCGTCAGTCTGCTTGTAATCTCCCCCCCTTTTGTCAGCTGTTGACACAGCTTAGAGAACACACAACCCCAAAGTTGCCTTTTGAAAACTAGCCTAAATAAATGCCAGCATACTGTGTACGCTAAAGCTAAGCTCAGATAAGCTGTTCAGAGCCTGTGAAACACTGAAGCCACTTTGGCCTTAAAAGTTAATTTGCCATATTGTTTGTGTGCGTACAGATTGTGTGTTGAACCACATGCGTTGTCTTCAGTAGGGCCACAATGTGCTCCATCACCTCCTCATTCATTTGTAAACAAAGCTTCAAAGCTAATCACATTTGATTGGTCAAATTGAAAGGAAAGTACCAACTTGTTCCAGCTAGTTCAATCTTGATTCGTCCGAGATGGATTAAAGCGTTTTTTTTATTTCGATGGAAGTAGGTAATTGTGCGGCATGATGAAAAGGGAATGTGAGGCGAACTGCTTGAAGTTGATCTTGGCAGCTCAAAGATGAAGTACATATTCAGAAGCTGCCCCCAGGCTAGAGGCTGTGGGATACTTCATGATGATGACACAGCTGACGATAGAGGAAAGATGTTTACATTTCTTTTGTACATTCGAAGTACTGTATTCATTTGTAGTTTTTCATTCTGCTCTCTTGTCTACAGGAGCACTGCCCGCTGGGCTGGGGGAACATCAACCTGTTCGACTACACCCACACCCTGGTGGCCAACAAGATGGCCCTGAACCTCTGGCCCGTCCCCCGTGGCATGGAGGACCTGCTCAACCCCATCGGGGTCACCGGCTCCAACCCCAACAAGGTGGACCACCCCATGTTGAGCAATACTGCCGTTTATTCAAATGCTTTAGGCATTCAAAAGCATTTAAATGTTAGTCCCTTGAGTATTGGACACAGATGTTAAGAAACATATAGCCTCACAAATCAGACTTCAGGCGGTTCACTCAACCAACAGCGTTGCACAAGGCCTGCTCTCTAAGTACCTGATTGGCTGACGGTGAACACGTACTCAGCTAGCATTACTAATTTGTTCCCGGCTATAAGATCCAGTCCAGACACCAATGTTATAGTACAGGGTTGTGTACAGGTTTCAAATCAACACTGTGTAGACTGGCCACTGTCCAACGCTTCTCTCCTACAGCAGTAACATTCCCATCCATTAGCGTCCAATGAAGACACCGATAACATCAATTTAGAACCGAGCCAGACAACCAAAGCTTCTTCCATTTGTCTGCTAGGAAACGCCCTGTCTGGAGCTGGAGTTCGACCACTTCAGCTGCCTGGTCAAGTACCCAGAGATGAGCTCCGTGGAGGAACATGCCAACTGGTCTGTCTCCCGCGAGATGGGCTTCAGCTACAACCTCTCCGGGCAGGTACTGCAGCAGATACAGGCAGCCTGACCAGACTCAACTCAACAAACTACTGACACAGTTAATGGCCTGATCAGATGTTAGAGCTAGACATGACAACAAACGGCCAGACGCATTCTGTGGCTCAAATAGTGGACTCCCGAATCGTCTCAATTAAGTGTTCCACGGTGCAGGGGGTTTAAATCCTTCTCTTTAATAGGGAGCCTACACATCTGACCTCCGGCCAGAATGTGATCATTGTTGACATTGTTTGCAGGCAGCGCGTTGTCACACTCTAACAGATATTTTGTAATGGCAGACCAATGGTCCGTGCCTCGCTTGATTATTGATGAGGGCATCTTAATGTGCCGTATTAAGTTATTCCTTAATCAGTAATTTGAGTGGAGCGAGTTGCTTCCTTTTACAACGGTCGGTCTAAATGGATCACCCATGTGCTCTGAGGTTCTGAATTTGTCATTCAGCGCACAAGAGCGGGCCGTCCCCTGTCCACCGGGGTATTGGATGTTGTTCACTTGGATTAGTTTAGAATTTGATGCACTCCATACACCAAATTAAGCTTCACGATGGCCTGACCGCAATTTACACGGTAAAGACATAATCAAAGGCAGGGGCGTGTTCGCATCATAAAGGCTCAAGTGTAGGGTTGTCTTGCCATCCCTTGGTAAGCCTAAAGAAGCAATGAGCTTGAATCCAAAAATGACATGTGCTGTATTAGTTTGACCTTTTACTCGTCAAAAGGGAACAATTACAAACAAAAGGCATGAAACCAAAAATTAGGGTAAAAAACCTGTGTTGCTTTCTAGCTCTGTTTTTCCCGTGCATGAAGTCACTACTTTTGACGTAATGACTCTACGGAAGCCTTATGGGTCTATGCTAATATGCAATCTTAATAATGACCATATATAATACCAAACACTAACTCAAAATATGCTAACTAGACATTGACTGAATACGGCTCTTTCACCAAGCGTCTGGATCCTCATGTGTGTCCAGAGCGGCCGCATGGCCCGAGACGTCGCCCTGACCGAGGGGGACGTGGAGCAGCTCCGGCAGCTCAACCACCGGGACCCGCTGTCGGAGATCACCGAGCAGGAGAAGGACTTCCTCTGGAGACACCGGTAAGACCACCAGAGCACAGGGCAGGAGAAGGACTTCCTCTGGAGGCACCGGTAAGACCACCAGAGCACAGGGCAGGAGAAGGACTTCCTCTGGAGACACCGGTAAGACCACCAGAGCACAGGGCAGGAGAAGGACTTCCTCTGGAGACACCGGTAAGACCACCAGAGCACAGGGCAGGAGAAGGACGTCTTCTGGAGACAACGGTAAGACCACCAGAGCACAGGGCAGGAGAAGGACGTCTTCTGGAGGCACCGGTAAGACCACCAGAGCACAGGGCAGGAGAAGGACGTCTTCTGGAGGCACCGGTAAGACCACCAGAGCACAGGGCAGGAGAAGGACGTCTTCTGGAGACAACGGTAAGACCACCAGAGCACAGGGCAGGAGAAGGACTTCCTCTGGAGGCACCGGTAAGACCACCACATCACATCTCCTGCCATGCCGAAGGCACACTGCAGCTGAGCTGTGTGTGGACCTGTGTGTGTGTGTGTGTGTGCGCGTGTGTGTGTGTGTGTGTGTGCGCGTGTGTGTGTGTGTGTGCGTGTAAGGGTGGGGGCCTTTTTGCACACGTGTGCATTGCGTAGCTTTGGACAATCTGTCAAACACATGGCTCAATCTGCTCAATAGTTAAACAAAGTAATAGTATAAATAATAAACAATAAATAATAGAATAATGTAGAAAGTATGTGAGACTTAAAAACATCTTTGGATCTTATGAGGATAGACAACTTCATTGAAGCCATATGTAAGCACTGTTTGCAGCAAAATCTTAATCCGTCAAATCTTTGTGTTGTTATTGTCCTTACCAAGGCTCCAATGAAACCCCACATTGTGTGTTGGTGTTGTGTTACTATGTGGGACAGCACACCCGCGGTTTTAACATTTCCATTCAAGGAAATATGCGTCTGACTCACTTCGGCTAACGATTTACCCTCCTGTCGCTACGACAAGATGATACAACCTGTCTGCCCATCACCAGGGGCCAAACCAAGGGCCCACTTCTGTGGTGATGAAGGCCAACCTCAAGAGGTGGAGTGCAAATGCAAAATGGCCCATATGTAAGGAGCCAGTGTTCACTGTTCTGTCCTCTCTCCTCCCTTCGTCCAGCCACTACTGTATGAACATCCCTGAAATCCTGCCCAAAATCCTGCTGGCAGTCAAGTGGAACTCAAGGGACGAGGTCGCACAGGTAAGAATATATAATGTATATAATAATACCAATAGTAATAAAACAGATTTATAGAGAGCCGTGCTGCTCAAGGCAACGTTTAAGTCATCGGCCCCTTCATTACAACTATACACCTCATTATACACCACGAGTTTATGCATCGGGGGGACTTTGCTGACGCTTACAACTTACAACAAATCATTCACACATTCACACACCGACGGCGGAGTCGACCACGCAGGGCGACAGCCAGCTGGTCAGGAGCAGTCAGGGTGAGGCGTCTCACTCAGGGACACCTGGACACTCGGCTAGGAGGAGCCGGGGATCGAACCAGCGACCTTCCGGTCACCAGCCCACCCGCTCTACCTCCTGAGCTGTATGCTGCCCCATGCTTCATGCACGCTGCGCGTAAAGCAAAGACGTCACAAGACACACGTGTCAGTTGAGCTGTTAAAATAACCGACATAGAGAGATTGAGGTCAAATAGAATGACGTGCAGTCCATCTAAACTCCTCCTCGTACTGTGTGTGTGTGTGTGTGTGTGTGTGTGTGTGTGTGTGTGTGTGTGTGTGTGTGTGTGTGTGTGTGTGTGTGTGTGTGTGTGTGTGTGTGTGTGTGTGTGTGTGTGTGTGTGTGTGTGTGTGTGTGTGTGTGTGTGTTTATGTACCCTTGTTCGTGTGTGTATGCGTATGTGTGAGTGCATGCTTATGTGCATGTGTGTGTCTGTATGTGTGTGTGTGTGTGTGTGTGTGTATTTGTGTGTGTATGTGAATGCATGCGTGCGTGCGGGTGTGCACTTACGTGTGTGTGTGTGTGTGTGTGTACATGCCTTTGTGTGTGTGTGTGTGTGTCCGTGCCTGTGTTTGTGTGTGTGTTTATGTACCCTTGTTCGTGTGTGTATGCGTATGTGTGAGTGCATGCTTATGTGCATGTGTGTGTCTGTATGTGTGTGTGTGTGTGTGTGTGTGTGTGTGTATGTGAATGCATGCGTGCGTGCGGGTGTGCACTTACGTGTGTGTGTGTGTGTGTGTGTCCGTGCCTGTGTGTGTGTGTGCCTGTGTGTGTGTGTGTGTGTCGACGTGTGTGCTCCAGATGTACTGCCTGCTGAAGGAGTGGCCCTCCATCCAGCCCGAGCACACCATGGAGCTGCTGGATTGTAACTACCCCGACCCCATGGTGCGATGCTTCGCCGTGCGCTGCCTGGACAAGTACCTGACGGACGACAAGCTGTCGCAGTACCTCATCCAGCTGGTCCAGGTACTAGACCCGGCCCCCTGTCTCTCATGGCCTTTGGATAATTGATTTGTCATGAGACACCGTGATGCGACGTTGTAATCCGTAGTTGATGGACATGTAGATAGTGTAAGGCACGTTCTATTTCACATTTTAACTAACCGTCTGCTGGAGAGACATCGTAAGGCAACACTAAATCTTCCATTACCACCGTGGTCATCTCCTCTCCTCTACTTTCCTTTCCTCCTTCCTGCTCTCCTCTCCTCTCCTCTCCTCTCCTCTCCTCTCTTCCTCCCCTCTCCTCCCCTCTCCCCTCTTAGGTACTAAAGTATGAGCAGTATCTGGACAATCCTCTGGTCCGCTTCCTCCTAAAGAAGGCCTTAACCAATCAAAGAATTGGGCACTTCTTCTTCTGGCACCTGAAGTAAGTCTTTTATCTCAAAGCCCTCATCCATCTATCCTATTTTCTGTTCGACTTTATGGGTCAAACTCAATGTCAGAGTCACCGAATGAATAGAGAATAAAATAAAGCCACAGACACTTACCATTATAATTATGCTCTTTCCATTATAGTCTGTTACAATCTGTTCAGTTACTTAAAGTCTCATTCATGAAATGGGTAATTCAGCAGGACCCTATCATCCAGAGCAACTTACAGTGAATATGTGTCTGGGCATTTAGTAGAACATAGGGTTTAGACATCTGCTCATCTGCTGGAGTTATTGGGCATTGGTAATGGAAGCCAGGATATTACGTCTGAGCTGGGGCTCTGTTACACCCCGGGGGGGACGGGACGTGAGTCAGGTGTGATCCCTCTCTGCCCCCCCCCCCCCCCCTCCAGGTCGGAGATGCACAACAAGACTGTGAGCCAGCGCTTCGGGCTGCTGCTGGAGGCGTACTGCCGGGCCTGCGGGATGTACCTGAAGCACCTGAGCCGGCAGGTGGAGGCCATGGAGAAGCTCATCCACCTCACGGACCTCCTGAAGCAGGAGAAGAAGGACGAGACGCAGAAGGTACGACCCCGGACGCGGGGGGACAGGAGGCGAGCCTGAAGGGCGCATCACCCCTAGTGAGGCCGCGTGGGAGCGGATGCTTCGAGGAGTTCTCGTGTTCGATTGATGATTGTCTGCGCGAGAGGTCAACCGTCCAATGGCACATACACACACCCAAGGAGGAAACCGCACGGCCCCATCCTGACGCACGCATTCATGATCCGTGACATCAGCTGTTGGCTGAGGGGTGTATCCTCGGCATGGGTCAATCATCATACTTTTAATTTAAACAATATGCTTTAAGAAGCGGCAAAGCCTAAGCGCCTTGCTCGTGGCGGTGAGGGTTCAGTCGGGTCATCCAGGCTGTGTGTCGGGTCCCCAGGTCCAGATGCGGTTCCTGGTGGACCAGATGAAGAGGCCCGACTACATGGACGCGTTGCAGAGCTTCACCTCCCCGCTCAACCCCGCCCACCAGCTGGGTAACATCAGGTACCTTGGGGGGGGGGGGGGGGCATCAGCATGTTCACCTCACAAAGCAGGCTATTTTAGATCAAGCAGGGTGATATTACGACTCTCGAATACAATGGTACGGGCCAGCGTCTTTAATTTGTACAATATATCATTGACATGGATACGATTTTTTTAAGACGTTATTTGCATCACCTCATCACGTCAACGTTCAGCGTCGAATGCAGAAGAGTGCAGGTCACTTTAAGCTCAGTGCTAGTGGCAATGTTACACATATCGACGTGAAGGCATAAAAGATGGGAACCAGTTTGTGTCCTCATTTTGTGGATACGTTCCCAGTGCGAGGCCTTCCATGAGCAGGACTGAGTAATAAAGCCTAACTCATGACAGCTCAGACGTGTTGGACGGACGGTGGACACGTCTGTTCGTTCATGCCGAGGCTCGTCTCCCCGTCCCTGAAGACCCGCTGGGATCAGAGAGAGCCGGCGAGCGGGTCAACCAGGAGCCAAACGCGGCTCGACCGGGTCGAACCCTAACCCTGATCCTTTGCTCCTAGGATCGATGAGGCGTTCTGCTGATGATGCCTGCTGTGTCTGTGGGATCACTCACACATACTGCAGGCTGGATCGCATGCTGCTTTATCTACGAGGGAATCTTCCTGTTTACAGAATTGGTTTTCAGCTGTGTGTGTGTGTGTGGTTTGTGCGTGTGCGTGCGCGTGTGTGTGTCTCCAGGTTGGACGAGTGCAGGATAATGTCGTCGGCCAAGCGCCCGCTGTGGCTGAACTGGGAGAACCCGGACATCATGTCGGAGCTGCTCTTCCAGAACAATGAGATCATCTTCAAGAACGGAGACGGTGACAATAATGCAGTCACACACACACACTCATGCACATACACACACACAGAGACAAAACTACACATACACACATACACACATGCACATACACACACACAGAGACAAAACTACACATACACACATACACACATGCACATACACACACACACACACAGAGACAAAACTACACATACACACATGCACATACACACACACAGAGACAAAACTACACATACACACATACACACATGCACACACACACATGCACACACACATATGCACATGCAAATGCACATACACACACACACATACACGCACACGCACACACACACGCACACACAAACACACACGCATAGGAACATAGATGCACTCACCTAATATCCCCCACACACACACACACACACACACACACACACACACACACACACACACACACACACACACACACACACACACACACACACACACACACACACACACACACACACACACACACACACACA
>NC_082393.1:26210037-26215249 GCF_031168955.1 Gadus macrocephalus
GCTGCGTCTTCTCACCAATGACAGCCTAGCCTTTATCAAGGCCCTGTAGAGTGGCCTACAGGCGTGTCACAGCATCACACACTTAGTTGCTTATCAGCGTTTGGCTTGAAAAGGTTCCAGTGTCTATTAGAGACATACTGACGCTGGTTTTACTCAAACACCCAATGCACTAATCACTTTAACTGCTGTTAACCAGAACCTTTGTTGAAATGCATCTCGCCAGTTTGAGACATTGAATCGCATCTTTCAATAGACGGGCATGACATGAGAGATAGAATAACGCAAATACTTAACACATTTTTTGCCATTCGTTTCTGCAGTTTCTGTCTCTCCTGATCCTCTCCAGCAATATCTGGAATCTGAATTTCAGGAAAAGACGGTCCTTGGATGTAGTATGTGAAGCTCTTTATGTACAGGGGAGTGAAGAGAGACTGCTGTACCGAAAGACCACACAAAGGAATGGTTGAGCCTAAATGTGACTCTAAAATCCATGGTGTGTGTGTGTGTGTGTGTGTGTGTGTGTGTGTGTGTGTGTGTGTGTGTGTGTGTGTGTGTGTGTGTGTGTGTGTGTGTGTGTGTGTGTGTGTGTGTGTGTGTGTGTGTGTGTGTGTGTGTGTGTGTGTGTGTGTTCCATTCTAGTCCCTGTACACTAGCACCCTAAGTCAGTTTGATCCACTCACTTGGGCTGGTTTGAGATTGTGTCCTGCCTTTGCTTTTCTGAAGGATCTAAGAGGATGCAGTGATATAAAGAGCATGCTTACACTCTGTACAGTCCCAGTCTACCAAGTTTCCATAGTTTTCCAAAATGGGATTACTATTACTATGATCAGTGTTTGCCTTTGTCCATAGCTTGCCTTTCGATGTGTGTTTGTTTATGTGTGTGCATGTGTGTGTGTGTGTGTGTGTGTCTGATTGTGAGTATGTGGTGTGTTCATTTGTGTATGTGTGTGTGTTTGTGTGTGCGTGTGTGTGTGTGTGTGTGATTGCGTGTGTGTGTGAACCTCTGTGCAGGTTGCAGATCATACCTGGACTGGCTCCAGATTGTTAACTTTGTACGTCACATGGACCCCGTCTCTTTTGCTGACACTCTAGTCTGAGCAAGAGTATAAGTAAAAATTAATGTATGGTTTGTTTAACACTTTAGAGGATGGGAAAGGAGCTTGCCCTCTCATGTACCAGTTGTGGGATGTTATTCTTGAGAAACCACGACTACCCACTTGTATTGAACAATGTTTCACATGTTGTTTGAGAGTAATGTCATTTGTAAAGTATCTTGTATGCTAGCACTGAAATGTAAACCAACATGTAGTTGAGGATAATGAATGTCGCTGTTGACTTTCGTATCCCTAATGACAACATTTTGATTGAACAAGTCACCAGGACCAAAGCTGCCATTGAAGCCGAACGTCGGGGATCAGGGTACGAAGAGACGCTGGGACCTTCAGGGTGTCCACATCTCTCCATGGTTTAGTCCTGTTGAACCGCTGGGAGACAGGCCCATACTTAACCCCGCCCTGGAGGTTTTGGACATGCTACTATAAAACCCTTGCCAATTGGCCCAGTCTCCTGGCCTGTCCCATCATTCACACAACGGCCCAATCAAAGGCAGCCATGGACAAGAATGATGAGCTCTAGTGTGAGTGAACACATGAACTGATATTAACATGCTGTGTATTGGTTTTGAAGGAAATAATTTTTTTAACTTAATTGCCAGATAAAAAAAATTAACCTTGTTTCTTTGCATTTTAAGTAAATGAATTAGACCTTTCTGATTTGAATTATAGATAATCATAACTTCAATGTTTTGCCACATTAATGTTCTTAAATTATACTTTGAAACTACTCTTAATTTTTTTCTCATCCAAGCAAGCAAATCCAGCTTTTTATTAGTTTAAGGAATTCCTGATTTTGTGTCGTCTGTTTAGCAGAGTGTACCCTGTGTGAGTGACGCCTTAAGGTCTCTAACCGGTGTAAACCTTGCCAGGTCAACACCGAACACGCCACGTGATAACCTGAATGTTAGCCAATATAAACGTTGCTGTTCCCTTTCCTCTTGGCTGCTTCGGTTACCGAGTAAAGCGTTGCACCCTGACTGACGGACCAATCGACTCGCCGTCCCAGTGTTTTGTGAAGATAGACAAATAAACGCTCAGTAATACATTTACCATTCTGATGTTTGCACTGCGTCTGCCCTGCACTTCAAACACCCCTCAACGTACTTTGTATCCGTTCGTTTTTTGTTGAATCCCGCAGTGTGTAATCTGCAGGACGCATATCGATCCCAGGTTCGTTATATTGATCCCAGGTTCGTTAAATGCAGTATGCCTTTTTATTTCAGCCATTTATAGCCTTTCATCGTTAATATCAGTTTAATGATCACAGAGAAGAACAGTGTGGCCAGTGCTGTTATTTTATCCCTACACTGGTTTTATAACATCGAAATGTAACAATCTGAGTCATGCAATCTGAGTTCTTGCTATCCAGAGGTTGTGTTGACGGAAGGGAATAGGGAGAACTAGCCTGTATCTTAAGACAAATGCAGAATAAAAAAAGCTTTAGGTGGACCTATCAAAAGTTGTGCGGCCCCCCCTGCACACGGCAAAGAAATACTTAGAGAACGCAGACCCCCCCCTCCCCCAAGCAGCGCTCTCTATCCCAACAGGTCCAGGTCAGTGAGGGGGGCGCCAGGGCCGCCCGACTCGGCTTGGGACGGGGGGGCTGGGGGGCTGAACTTCTTCCAGGGCTTGGAGGGGCAGTGGAAGGGGTCGTCCTGGCTGACCTCCTCCTCGGAGGAGTCCTCCTTGCCCGGGGGGGGGGGGCCGTGTTGGCGGGCATGGCCGGGGGGAGTGCGCTGGGGTCCAGGGAGATGAAGGGGGTCTCTGTCTTGGGAGCCAAGGTATCACTCCTGAGAGGGGACCAGCCCGGGGGGCGACGCCTGTTGAACGTATTCTGCAGGGGGGGGGGATGAGAGCGAGGAACTGCTAAAGGGACGATCAAATGGAAAGGTTCCGTTTCTTTTTTTAATTACATGAGTTCCCGTCTGGACCATGCAGACAATAGATGCATGGGAGCTGTGCCCACTGTGTATCCTTTTAAAGTCATGATGAACGTAGTCCGATTGCATGCCCAGCAATGGAGGAAGCCATGTTTCCCAGTAGGGTTAAAGGTCGTTGGTTTTGGGTGATACAGATTCCTTTGATCAGCGTGTTTCACTGTTACTATGGCATTTCTGTGAGTTTAAATAAGCAATCAACCGAACATTTCTTTATAATCTGAACACACTAGATACATCTACGGTCCATGTTTGAAATCCATTAAATCATTCATGAGAAATGTTTTACTCAAGTAAAGATCCTCCCTAACACCCATGAGGTTTACTCGGGTTCCTCGTTTGTTTGCCGTTTCAACAATTATTACAGAATACAAATTCAATTATTTTATATTTTATATTTTTCTAATTGTTTTTCTTCTTACACAATTGATGACATGATATAAATTGTGGAAAACGTATCTCACCTTCAAATCCATCGCGCCTTCATCACATTCCAGGTTAGCTTGTGGAACCTCATGTCTCCATTCTGCTATGTCCACTGTAGAGTTACAGTTAGCCAGCAACTACACACACACACACACACACACACACACACACACACACACACGAACACACACACACACGAACACACACAGACACGAACACACACAGACACGAACACACATACGCCCGCACACATGGTGTTACATGAGGCAATTGCATGGATTCAGAGGTAGTGTGTTAAGGGTGTTTTACCGTGCGTGCCTACCACATCGTTTGAATCATGGACGCAGCCTGAGTGAAGGTTGGGGTTATCGGCCTTAGAGCAGTTGCTCTTTCTCATGTCGAAGTACAGACTGTACCTTAAGCCAGCCACCACCTGTATGGTAACATACGTGTGTGTATTGTGAAAGACCATACGCCATAGTTTCCTTCCTCCCCAATGGGGTTTTCCTCTGATGACACACAGATTCTCAAAGTTTTTCCTCATCCTCAAAGTGTCCGTGCTGTTATCATGAACGTCTCTCTCATCTTTCTCCTCCCTCTCTATATCTCTCTGCATTTCCCTTCTTCTCTTACATCAGCCCCATTCTCTTTCTTTACAAATCAGTTAGACAAATATTTAGCCAATTCTCTCTCTCTCTCTCTCTCTCTCTCTCTCTCTCTCTCTCTCTCTCTCTGTCTCTCTCTCTCCCCCCCCCCCCCCTCTCTCTCTCTGTCTCTGTCTCTCTCTCTCTCTCTCTCTCCCCCCCCCCCCCCCCTCTCTCTCTGTCTCTGTCTCTCTCTCTCTCTCTGTCTCTGTCTCTGTCTCTGTCTCTCTCTCTCTCTCTGTCTCTGTCTCTGTCTCTGTCTCTGTCTCTGTCTCTCTCTCTGTCTCTCTCTCTGTCTCTCTCTCTCTCTCTCTCTCTCTCTCTCTCTCTCTCTCTCTCTCTCTCTCTCTCCCCCCCCCCCTCTCTCTCTGTCTCTGTCTCTGTCTCTCTCGCTCTCTCTCTCGTGCTACCTGTCTTGTAGCGTATCCGACGGAGTTCAGCATGAACAGGTGGGTGTGGTTGTTGTCGGGGTTGTACTTGGAGATGGAGACAGCGACCGGGACCTTGAGTTCTTCAGACTCCAGGTCCAGCTCCACGGGGCAGCCCATACAGATCCTGCGGTCCTTCTTCACCGGCCTTCTGTCGGGGGGAGGGGGCACTCAGTTTATTAACAAACTGTTTCACTAAACGGATTCAATCCTAGAATAGATTAAACACATTTTTGAAGTATATAAAAAGATGCCTCCATATTTCATCATTTCATTTAACACTTCTCCTCCCACAACAAGGTGACCCAATCAGGACTGTTCTCATGACATTAACACGGCTCCTCCCACAACAAGGTGACCCAATCAGGACTGTTCTCATGACATTAACTCGGCTCCTCCCACAACAAGGTGACCCAATCAGGACTGTTCTCATGACATTAACTCGGCTCCTCCCACAACAAGGTGACCCAATCAGGACTGTTCTCATGACTTTAACACGGCTCCTCCCACAACAAGGTGACCCAATCAGGACTGTTCTCATGAACCTTTAGCAGTGCAATGGATCCATGGAGACACACTGGTTCTGCGTCGTCATGGCAACAGCAAAGCCCAGCAGCCGTTTAAAGCTGCTGTTTACCAGTGCTACCTCCTATAGTTTATTT
>NC_082393.1:26215349-26220349 GCF_031168955.1 Gadus macrocephalus
CAAAAGTACTGGTAAGTGCAAATTGACCTGGCGAAATAACATTCTGATCCTTTGATTTGTGAACAGCAATGGATAGCAACATGAACACTTAACTGTCCATGTGCTTGGGGGTTGGATTAATGTCTAGCCTTCAGCCTTCGAGTGTAGATAAGCTTATAAACTAATATTGTTTCTATGGGAAATTTCCCAATGCGCCCCCCTGACGGCTCGTCCATCGGCGTACCTTTTCATTCAATGAATCAGTGTTTTCTTAATGGACGCCTACAGACTGAGTCAACACATTTCTCTCTAGACACACAAAAGTACAAAACACACTGAATCTGACCTACAGTGTGGTCGAAAAATAAATAGGCATATGGTGTGTGTGTGTGTGTGTGTGTGTGTGTGTGTGTGTGTGTGTGTGTGTGTGTGTGTGTGTGTGTGTGTGTGTGTGCCTGCCTGCCTGCCTGCCTGCCTGCCACACAGTCAGTGTGTGTGTGTGTGTGTGTGTGTGTGTGTGTGTGTGTGTGTGTGTGTGTGTGTGTGTGTGTGTGCGCGTGCCTGCCTGCCTGCCTGCCTGCCTGCCTGCCTGCCTGCCTGCCTGCCTGCCTGCCTGCCTGCCTGCCTGCCTGCGTGCGTGCGTGCGTGTCTGTGTGGTTGCCTGGGGTGAATTAGGTTTTCTGAGTTGCACGGATCGGTTTCTGGGATTAGGTTAGCAGCCTCACCTAGATCACACTCCACCCCCTGTGTGCTGGTGGCCTCCTCGCTCACATAGACCGTGGCATTGCACATGATTGGCTCCTGTTGGGTTCACAGACACAGACAGCTTATATAACATATTATTATCATTATATCTGATATTCGATATTTAAGGCAGATAAATAAATAGATGGATAGATTAATCTTTTAGCATGATAAGTATATGACTTATTAATATTACTATTATTATTATATATGTTTTTTGCCATTACCTTTAAATCATCAGCCGAGTAGCCACAGTCAGTCCAAGTCACGGCGCCCCCTGCTGGACAGTCACTCTTCCTGCTGTTGAACTTAATTGAGTACATAACCCCAGAGGCGTTCTCTGCCTACAGAGGGGACACACACACACACACACACACACACACACACACACACACACACACACACACACACACACACACACACTCACTAACCCATAGTAATGGAGGTCAAAGTATTGCGAGAATGGTTCCAGAAGAATTTCATAAATCTGTACACCATTCTCTAATCTCTTGATTTATCTTTATCTTTTAGCTCAATCCCATTGTCTCTCTTTCCAAATAAGTTTTACTAATATTTGATCACTTTCTCTATCGCTCTCTGTCTCTGTCTCTCTCTCTCTCTCTCTCTCTCTCTCTCTCTCTCTCTCTCTCTCTCTCTCCGTCTCTCTCTCTCTCTCTCTCTCTCTCTCTCTCTCTCTCTCTCTCTCTCTCTCTCTCTCTCTCTCTCTCTCTCTCTCTCTCTCTCTCTCTCTCCCCCTCACCTTGCTGGCCGACAGTATCTGGTAGAGGGCCACCATGTTGTTGCCGGTGGAGATCTTCTCATTGAAGGAGGTGACGGCCGCCTTGGCCACCTTGCTGACCAGCGCGTCGTCACAGAACACCAGCGCCTCAGGCTCCGCCTCCAGGTCCTGGGGGAGGGGGGGCACAACATGACTCCACTAACCACCTCCAGCCAGCTACCCCCACTCCAAAAGGTAGCATGATAATAATAATAATAATAATAATAATATTATTAATAATAGCAAGTAGAATAAAAATAGGTATGTACAGATACTCTGGGAATACCTAATAACAACCTTTAATTCTATCACTTTTTTTTTTTAAACAAAGTAAAAAAATAAGTCAACAAAGCATAAAACTGAGACGCAGCTACAGCGAAACAGTAAATGTGTTGCATTGAAAAGAAGAAACAATAAAATAACATTCAAAATGTTTCCACAAAAAACTTGTTTTAAAGAAAACTAAAAGCAGATCCTCCTCAATGTGCGGCCGTCTCCTGCAGCCCTCACCTGTCCCAGCACCCCCCCACCGTGAAGACACAGCAGGCCCAGCACGCACAGCCCCGCGGCTGCTCTGTTCATGGTCGGTCTGGTCGGTCCGCTGCCGCTGAAGGGACTGGGGGGCACGACCGTAGCAGAAGGTGAGGGAAGGTGCTTACCGTTTTGCATGTGCTATCTTTCGGCGTAACGGTTGAATAATCGTCAAAATCATTAGAGCCGCGTTGATTAACTGTGCTACAATCTCACGTCAATTTAACTTTCTGAGGGTGTCAGGTTTCTAATAATAACATTATCCTCTTAAAAAATAGATACAAATATATATCTAAAGTCGCAAGTTACACATCACTAGCATCTGTTGAGTGGATCCTGATAAACGCTAACGTTTAGGGTGCAGTGTGTGGAGAGAGTTCCTTACATGTTCCACACAGGAGAGAGTTGTCCCTGTCCGGATGATGAGTCTGATTAGCTGGTGCCCAGGGGGGTGATCCTCTCCTAGTGCGACAGCAGGGCCAGACTCTGTCCCTTTAATCATTGGTGAGGATCCCCATGACTCAATGATGACACACCGCTAGGCAAATACACACTGGGGGCAAGAGGGCAGGAAGGGATAGACACGCAGACACACACAGACACACACAGACACACACACACACACACACACACACACACACACACACACACACACACACACACACACACACACACACACACACGCACACACAAACACACCGATAAACATTACATTTCTCCCAATTGTCATTGCACATTTAGATTAGGTTACACTACAATATTTTTCCAACCAACCCCTATTCTTAGGTATGCATCTGAGTTCACCAAGTCTCCGTGTAAGGCCTATAACAGCGCATAGCAGTGAGCTGAATACCACCCCTAACTACCCACACAGTGGATTAAAGATGACACATTCAAATCAAACATCTCGACAGTTGCATGCCATCGCCTTCTCATTGACTCGGGGGGTAGAGTTACGTTATCTCTTGTGTGAACACGTAGTTTATAGCCTAATGAAGAAAGTTCAACCTGCTTGTACTTATGTCTTTTAACCTAACACCCTCTTTAAGCAGGGAGCCTGTGGCTCCTGCTAACCTGTGAGAAGGGACTTCCTCTCGAGTCATCTTCTTGGTTTCAGCAGCGTGAGGGCTGGTGAATGACGTGGTACCTTTTGCCCTAGCAGCTCAATTCCCCTTCAGTCACCCAATGCTCTCATCTCTTCCCTGCTGTCTCCTCTCAGCTCCTCTCATCTCCTCTTATCTCCGCTCATCTCCTTAGTCTTCTCTTCTCTTCAGGTTTCACTGCTGCTTTTCTTATGGAGATTCTTCCTTTCTGTAGAGGACTTTTCCTTCTCGTAGCCTCTATTTCTCTGGGTGAGTATGGATCAATCCTCAATGAGTATTGACAAATTTAAATGAACATCAAAAACAAATGTTGTAGATATGTAGGGAGATGTTTTAGCTCTTAAATTCGTCAATTCATGACTTTACTTTCATTCTGTAAACTGCTCTTTTAATGACACAACGTGCTGGTCTATACAGTGGATAGAGTGTCATCTATTTATTGAGTGGTGCATGTTTGTGTGAAATTGTGATGCATGGAGGAGGAAGGAGACTTTTGAGAACACAATAAATCTATTAAATATAATACATTTCTTGCTAGATAATGAGATGCAATAGAGGAACAAACGATGAATGAACACGATATCAATGGGAGATTATATTTCACTGCCCCCCGCTGCGCGTTAAGAAGGACATCTTACTGTATAAGGACCCAGTGGAAGATCTCCACGTCCCACGTGACAGCAGGGGCAGAATGAGGGTCTGTGTAGGGTGCATCAACACCGGACGTGACACTGTCTCGCTGCACTGTCTCGGTTTGGGGGTGCATGTGCTGTGGCTTGGCCTTTTGCTGTGGTTGCGTTTCCTGTTGTGACTCATACGCTTCTTCAAGAGAATAATAAGAACACAGAGTATTGTGCTCACCTTGTGAAGCTTCTGATTCCCGTGGCGACTCTGCACTCCATGCAGTCCAAGTGACTCCTGTATTGACCCTATGCTCTCCCTGTTCTTAGCTTCACTTTGGATAAAATCACGTGCACAATGATTCAATAAACATGTAGCAATTTGATAACATGTGATGGTTCTATTCATCCATAAGGTCCCTCAGTCCCACAGGTTCTTCCATCAAGGACAGTATGATGATACATCCATTGACAATATTATAATCTGCTTATCATTGTTTTAAATGCTCAGCTCAACAGCTGTTTCTCTTTCCCTCCTCCCCCTCCTCAGTCGGTCCCAGTCTGCTCGTGGACCAGCACACCAGTGGACACGCAGGCCGCTACCAGCCTGCCCTGCAGCCATCCCAGTCTGTACCGGACACAGGTGCCTCCCATTGGTTTACTGGTTGACTGGACACCTCTTAGACTCCCTTAGATGACCTGAAAATACAACGCGTACATTTTCAGCAAACATATAAGAACACAAAGATGCAAAGACAACCTTTGTGTTCTAAAGGAAGAAAACAAGTTCTCAAAGTAAGCATGTCTGTGTGTGTGTGTGTGTGTGTGTGTGTGTGTGTGTGTGTGTGTGTGTGTGTGTGTGTGTGTGTGTGTGTGTGTGTGTGTGTGTGTGTGTGTGTGTGTGTGTGTGTGTGTGTGTGTGTTTGTACGTGTGTGTGCATGTGTGTGTGTTCTAGGAACCTACCTCTTGGAAAGCACAAGCGGTAAACTCTGTTTAAAAGCCACGATGGGCTTGGGTTACACTGTGATCATCAAGAAGGTATGAGACTCATTTTAGCTCAAGTGAACGACACTTTTCCACATTTTTATTGATTTAATATTGGAATCTATGGGAAAGGGTAATACTTTTAAAACTAGTTTAGATTCAAATTTTCTATTTATTCCACCACCTTAAATTTACAAATGATGTGTCTACCACTCAATTGGCTGGAACATTGATGTGATCAAAATATCTGAATCCTAACC
>NC_082393.1:26222849-26285681 GCF_031168955.1 Gadus macrocephalus
CCTATCCATGCAACATTCACAAAAATTCTAAAGTGATCTGAAATGTCAACAACTAGAGTTCACTTTGGGATAACATCAAGGCTTTTAGAAACAACCCGGTCAAGGGTATGACCCCGACTATGGGAATGCCCCACAGGGAGCTGTGTGAGTTCAAAGGTCGATGACATGTCAGTAAACTGGTGTTTTATCAAATACGATTGTGAAAATAGCCAGTGACAAGGATTGAGTCATACACAACAGAGTTATAGACAAAAGGTCACCAAATTCGGATATAAAGCCTTTTTAAGCCTTGTGGGGCTGTACAATTACAACAAGATAGAGATATAAACATCTGATTACCAAAGCAACCTAGAACCAAGTACAGTAGGCCTACTGATTTGGATATGATACATTTCTCAAGACAAGCGCCACCACCCTTCTTGCTAGACCTGGTACAGTGGGAAAATGAAGATGATTATTTTATTATGAATATGTCGGTCATCGGAACAAAAAAGGTTAAGAATCCCTGATCTGGCAGACGCAGGCCAATGCTGCCTCTGTCTGTCGCGCTGCTGTCAGTGTCCATGAGCTGCTGCAGGCTGAAGATATCCGGCTCTCCCATTGGTCCATCGCAGTACGGATACCAGTAAGGGCAAGAAAACACCAAACATTTATTTTAAAACACAATCATGTGGTCGAGTACATCACCCTGATGTTCGCCTAACCACACACATGCACATGATAGTAGGCCCGGTTGCACCTTTGCTCGTGTTACTTATGTTAATATTAATTAATCATTTATAAGTGTTGTTTATAAAAGTGCTGGATGCGCGTGCCCGACACGCCGCTCGCTCCCGTCTGTCCGCTGCTAGCTGCAGCTCGTAAACATGGCTGCACTCATTCTCAAGTTCCCTAACCTGCTGGGTTTGAGAGTATTCCCACAGTAAGTTGGCCAAAGTCTATAGCGTGTGCCATTCATTGGTTTGTGCATGTTGCTGTTTAGACCACATCATACTATCCGCGTATTGAACATGGCGGAGCTAACGTGAGCTAACTCGGCTAAAGACGTCCTGGAAGGCAGCTGACCCATAATAATATGTGTGTTTGTGTTTAGATATTTACCTTATTTAACCAAATCATTGATCTGTATTGTGACACTTTCTCTTGATGGGCTTGATGTCAAGGCACTGGAAGAAGTTTAAACTAACGACCTTTTCGGCCACCTGTCTGGGCAAGGTTAAATGTTATGATCCTGTCTTATTGAAGACTAAGGGGCCAGCATGTCGGATTCCTCCACAGCACTGAGGAGATAACTCTGAGGAGATAGTGCGTCTCGCTTGTGTGAAAAACAAACACTCAGGCCTCTTCTCTCTCGTTGCCCTGAATTGTCATTGATGAACCTTATGAACTGCGATCTGTCTCCCCCTTCCCTCTCCCCCTCCCCTCCCCCTGCCCTCTCCCCTCAGAAACCTGTCATGGACCAGGGGTGGTGTGAGGTTTGTTTCAGGAGGTGAGTGTCTCTGGGGTTTGAGCTCTGTCAGTGTTAATAATCAAATAACCTTGCATTCATTTAAAACACTGAATTACCGTTGGGCTTATTTTTGTGGATCTCTGATACGACGAAAAGTGATTAAAACAAATCTGTCTCTAATACCTAGGGTAGTATTCTGAATGTGTTTGTTATTCACTGATGCTCATATATAGCATTCTTTTTTTTCCTTTTTTGTTACATTATTTTGCTTTGCTTAAAATATTTTTTGGTGAAAATTAGCAAAGAATTAAAATCTGATGAAACATCAGCAACATTTTTTTGTGAATACCTAATCTGCCCTCTGAAGGGGTGCGGAGGATAGAGAAGGTTCTGATCGCCAACCGGGGGGAGATTGCCTGCCGTGTGATGCGGACAGCCAAGAGGATGGGCGTGCGCTCTGTGGCCGTGTACAGCGAGGCAGACAAGCACTCCATGCACGTCGCCATGGTGAGGTCTTCCATGGTTAAACTCCTTGTCCCCATTGGCTACGGTTTTGACATTCGGGGCGTTGTGAATAAAACAGAGCTGATCTCTGGAGGGTTTTGTGTTCTCAGGCTGACGAGGCGTACCACATCGGGCCCGCGGCCTCACAACAGAGCTACCTGAGTATGGAGAAGGTTCTGGAGGTGGCCAAGAGGTCAGGGGCACACGTGAGTTGTTCTGCACACATCGGGACCGAGGGAATTGTATTGGGGAGAGACTTAATGGGGTGATATCATGTTTTTGCGACTTTTCCCTTTCCCCCTTTCACTGTTATATGACGTATGTTACATGTTTTATGTCTGCTAAGCTACAAAAACTAAGTCCGAGCCAGGGGGAGTATTCACTGCCACCGAGAATGCCCCTCAGTAAATGCGTTAAACGGCTCGTGAAGTGGGCGGTGCTGAAGTGCAGAAGTCCCACCTCCCCGCAATGTTTACAACTTCTTAGGGGTGGGAATTTGCAGAATGTGTTCAACCAATCACAACAGAGGGGGCGTGCTGACCAATCATGGCAGACTGGGCTACTCGGGAGGGGGGCCTTAACACGACCTGATACAAAACTGAACGTATTTGAAAGATGCTGAAAAGGCAATATTAACCCTTAAAAAGTATGATATGGGATCTTTGTGTGTGTGTGTGTGTGTGCGTGTGTGTGTAGGCTGTCCACCCTGGTTATGGCTTCCTGTCGGAGAACACAGAGTTTGCGGAAGCATGCAAACAGGAAGGCATCATCTTCATTGGACCTCCTTCCTCTGCCATCAGAGACATGGGGATCAAGAGGTCACACACATCAAGTCTTACATTTAAAATATCTGAGGAAAAATGACGCAAATGTATCCAAGCCATACCATTTATACGGAAGGTTTACATTATTTGTGCCTTCACTTAAAAGCACGTCAAAATACATAATGGCCGCAGCTGGGGTGCCAATCATCGGAGGGTACCATGGGGAGGACCAATCAGATGAGAGACTCCAAGCCGAGGCGGTCCAGATTGGCTACCCTGTGATGATCAAGGCGGTCCGTGGAGGAGGAGGCAAGGTACGTCCTCCACGTCCACCTGTCTTCATGAGCAACATCTGGGGCTGAGCCGACCAAGTCTGAGTGAGTCTTTTGACGGTCCTCCAGCAGTTTGGAACATGATGATTGTGTGTCTGTGTCTGTTGTGTGTGTATCTGTGCGTGTGTCTGGTGTCTGTGTGTGTCTGTGGCTGTTGTGTGTTGTGTCTGTAGGGGATGCGTATCGCTCGGACGGACGCAGACTTCCTGGAGCAGTTGGAGTCGGCGAGAAGAGAGGCCAGGAAGTCCTTCAACGACGACGTCATGCTGGTGGAGAAGTTTGTGGAGGACCCCAGGTCAGCAAGCGCACGCACTGCCTACAACCCGCCACGCTTTCACATAAAGATGATGTCTTTTTGCATTAATAAAGCATTGTTTAAAAATGCGTGTGCTTCCACCTCCTCGGCCCTCTGCCGCCCCCTAGACACGTGGAGGTGCAAGTGTTCGGCGACCAGCACGGGAACGTGGTGTACCTGTTCGAGAGGGACTGCAGCGTCCAGAGGAGACACCAGAAGATCATCGAGGAGGCACCAGGGGTGAGGAACACTAGCCTGTGTGTGGACTGAATACAATGTGTAAGCAGCAGCAGTTGTTCTTACGTGTGTGTGTGTGTGTGTGTGTGTGTGTGTGTGTGTGTGTGTGTGTGTGTGTGTGTGTGTGTGTGTGTGTGTGTGTGTGTGTGTGTGTGTGTGTGTGTGTGTGTGTGTGTGTGTAGCCCGGTATCAGCGCTGAGGTTCGGAGAAAGCTTGGAGAAGCAGCCGTTAAAGCCGCCAAGGCTGTCGACTACGTAGGAGCAGGTAGACTCGCGCTCGCAACCCTCCAACACGTGAACGGAGGCACAAACGACTGTAGGTCATTCATGTGTCCCCAGGAGTCTGACTGTGTGTGTGTGTGTTACCTCCCAGGTACGGTGGAGTTTATCATGGACGCCCAGCATAACTTCTACTTCATGGAGATGAACACCCGACTGCAGGTGGAGCACCCGGTCTCAGAGATGATCACCGGGACGGACCTGGTGGAGTGGCAGCTGAGGGTGAGGGAGACGCACAGGGCGGGAGAGGGGGGAGGGTGAGGGAGACGCACAGGGAGGGAGAGGGGGGAGGGTGAGGGAGACGCACAGGGAGGGAGAGGGGGGGAGGGGGAGGGAGACGCACAGGGAGGGAGGGGGAGGGAGACGCACAGGGAGGGAGGGTGAGGGAGAGGGAGGGAGGGAGGGGGTGGGAGACAAGGAGGGAGGGAGGGAGAGAGAGGGGGAGATATACTCACACAGGCAGAGAGAGAGAGAGAGGGGGCGATACACTTGCACGTGTGTGTGTGTGTGTGTGTGTGTGTGTGTGTGTGTGTGTGTGTGTGTGTGTGTGTGTGTGTGTGTGTGTGTGTGTGTGTGTGTGTGTGTGTGTGTGTGTGTGTGTGTGTGTGTGTGTGTGTGTGTGTGTGTGTGTGTGCGCGCGCGCTGACTCCGCTCCTCCCGGCCACCAGGTGGCAGCGGGGGAGCGCCTGCCTCTCCTCCAGGATGACATCGTCCTCAGCGGCCACTCCTTCGAGGCCCGCATCTACGCAGAGGACCCCGACAACGACTTCATGCCGGGGGCGGGGCCTCTGCTGCACCTCTCCACGCCCCCGGAGGAGGCGGAGACTCGCATCGAGACGGGCGTCAGAGAAGGTAGGCGGAGCCGACGAAGGAACGACGGGGAGCGACGTGCGGAAACGTACAATGAATAGTCTCCTGAGGAACCCCCGTGTCTCTTTGATAAAGGCCCCCCAGACATAAGAGGTTTGGGGGGTCGATTGGGGTTTGTTTTCCTCTACATGATTGACTTATTGGGTTACCCCGCAGATTCACACGAAACTGCCGCGTCTGTATAGCGTGACGCCTCCCATCTAGGGATGCACCGAATATTCGGCCACCGAACATGTTCGGCCGAAAATGGCCCAAAACATAATGTTCGGTTTCGGCTGAAGGACTAAAAAGGCCGAACATAATACACTGAAAATGTTTATAAAAAAAATAAATAATAATATTACATTTTTCTTAAATTCTTGCTAATAATGTCTGCTGAAATGTTAGAAAACGTTCAGTATTAAATGAATATTTTGTATCAAATTTGTAGTTGATTTTTTTTATAGAAAAGCAAGACAAAAAAGTTTATAAAGGACATTTAATTGTTTGATTTATGCAATGGTGAAAAATTAAAGCAAAATGAATGAAAAACATTAAAAGCCACATTCGGTATTCGGTTTCGGCCTTCGGCCAAGAATTTTCCTTTGGGTGCATCCCTACTCCCATCCAATCAGACTTCATTATTAAAGTCTAGGATTAGTAGCGGCTAGACCTCATTGGATTAGTTTGTGTCTTTAGGGTTCATTAACCTCCAGAACGTCTGGACTCTTATCCTATAGTCCCAGAGTTTGACTTGAAGTTATCAGAGGCCCGAGTGTCAGCTTGTGCTTCTCACACCCGTCTCCGGTTCTCTTGGCCCTTTACCCTGCGCTGAGGTGTGTGTGTGTGTGTGTGTGTGTGTGTGTGTGTGTGTGTGTGTGTGTGTGTGTGTGTGTGTGTGTGTGTGTGTGTGTGTGTGTGTGTGTGTGTGTGTGTGTGTGTGTGTGTGTGTGTGTGTGTGTGTGTGTGTGTGTGTGTGTGTGTGTGTGTGTGTGTGTGTCTTCGTGTTCTAGGAGACGAGGTGTCGGCCCACTATGATCCGATGATAGCCAAGCTGGTGGTGTGGGGCCGAGATCGATCGTCCGCACTGAAGAAGCTGCGATACTGCCTACGACAGTACAATGTAACGCACACATCTCATAGTACCGCCTACGACAGTACAATGTAACGCACACATCTCATAGTACCGCCTACGACAGTACAATGTAACGCACACATCTCATAGTACCGCCTACGACAGTACAATGTAACGCACACATCTCATAGTACCGCCTACGACAGTACAATGTAACGCACACATCTCATAGTACTGCCTACGACAGTACAATGTAACACACACAGCCACACTGTCGTCACTGCAAGTGGTCTCTTTTTCAAAAAAAAATCAGCTATTTTCTCTCCTTCAATTGTTTCTCTCTCTCTCTCTCTCTCTCTCTCTCTCTCTCTCTCTCTCTCTCTCTCTCTCTCTCTCTCTCTCTCTCTCTCTCTCTCTCTCTCTCTCTCTCTCTCTCTCTCTCTCTCTCTCTCTCTCTCTCTCTCTCTCTCTCTCTCTCTCTCTCTCTCTCTCTCTCTCTCTCTCCTCCCTAACTCAGATCGTGGGTCTCCACACCAACATCGACTTCCTGCTGAGCCTGTCGGCCCACCCGGAGTTCGAGGCGGGCAACGTGACGACCAGCTTCATCCCGCAGCACTACGCCCAGCTGTTCCCCGCCGCCGCCCCCCCCCGCCGGGGCCACCCTCTGCCAGGCCGCCCTGGGCCTGCTGCTCCGGGAGAGGAGCCTCACGCAGGAGTTCACACGGAGCTCTGCCGGTGAGCTCAGGGGGTCTGGGTCCTGGACGGTCCCTGGGTCGTACTGGGACTGGTGACCAGTGGCCTGGAGGCTACTGGGCCTGGGAGAACTATAAGGATTGGTATAAAGCGAAGGGAAACCAAACACAGTGTTTGCTAGTCTCCACAGCAGGTGTGTGTGTGTGTCGCTGTGTGTGTGTGTGGCTGTGTGTGTGTGTGTAGCTGTGTGTGTGTGTGTAGCTGTGTGTGTGTGTGTGTGTGTGTCGCTGTGTGTGTGTGTGTCCAGCCAAGTCACGCTCCAGGAAAGCTTATCTCGGTGGTACCGTGGAGATTTGGGTGAGGGAGGGTTGAGATTGTAACTGCAGAACGAGACTTCTCCTTGAGAGAGACTGTTGGTGACGAACGGATCGAGCGAACGGTAGAGAAAAAGTAGTGTCTCATTGTAGGGATTCTTTCCATTCTGAAGCATTATTATCGGCGCGTGTTTGAGGGAAAAACAAGCACTTTTAGACGATGTACATTTATGGTATTCTGCATTCAGCTGTATTGGAAATGGCCTTTATCTGGCCCAGGTATACAGGTCGTACCCTTAACTGTGATCTTCCTCTGGCTGCTCTCGGTGCAGACCCCTGCTCTCCCTTCGGCTCCAGCAGTGGCCGGAGGTTCAACATTCTGTACAACAGGAACATGACTCTACAAGTGGGAGACAAAAGTAGGTACCAACCAGTCCTCTGCTGCCCTCTGGTGATGGCGAGGAGGCCGGCTCAGAAAGGACGCCTCAATATTAAGTTTTGCATGACCTTAAGGAGTGAGAGCTGTTCAATAAAAAGTGTTCTGAATAGTCAATTTAAGCATCATATAAACACCATTACTGGAACCACTGCCAGGGCTTTTCACTCAGTTAGGAGGCACAAACACAATGTGACAGCGTCTGAGGTATCATTGTTTACCTCGTGGCGTTGCAGAAGCTTGAGGCTATTGAAGTGGGAGAATCCTCCAGAGAGCGTGATGCTGTAATGAGACGGGTGGGGTTGGAGAGAGCCGGGCGAATATTGAGCTCCAGAGAGAGCGGCCTCATTTAATATAAGGCTTTAATATTTAATGCCGGGTTTGGCCGATGAATGGACGATGTTTGGTAATGAATTATGATGATCCATTAATATTAATGTCCCCGCGTCGCAGTGAGCCTATAAATAACTCCTCTGCAGTAACGCTGTCCCTCTGCCCGCCTGTAACTCTGGCGTTGGTGTGACCTGCGGTTCGGCCACTCACTGTTTCCATCGGTTGTTTGTCGTTGCAGAGGTGGACGTCACGGTCACCTACAACAAAGAGGGGAGCTACACCATGCAGGTAAAGCTGCGGAAGCAAAACTATGAAACATTAGACACTATTGTGAAAGATCTCCTACCAGGCACAGCTTTAAGTCCGCTTTACTGCATCGCTTCATTTGAAGAGCGAATCCGGACGATGACACGTTGAATGGGAAACGTTTACAAAATAAACCGATGCAAATAAAAAAATGGCCGACAAATAGAGACGCTCCTCTTCGTGTCTGCCCTCAGATTGGTGAGGAGGTGTACCATGTGACCGGGGAGGTGGAGTCAGAGGGCGGAGTTTCGTTCCTCCACTGCTCTGTCAACGGGGTGGAGTCGCGTCCCAAACTGGTCATCGTGGACAACACGGTCCACCTGTTCTCCATGGTGGGTCCTACCCCCCCGTCCCCGACCCCGTCCTCCACTGCCCCGTGCTCTAGAGACGTGTCCTCATTCTGCCCCCCCCCCGACGCTGCTCTAGGAGGGGAGTGCGGCCGTGTCGGTCCCCGTACCGAAGTACCTGGCGGCGGTCAGCGGCTCCGGGGCCCAGGGCGGCGCCGTGGCCCCCATGACCGGAACCATAGAGAAGGTGAGGGCCACTACAGCCCCGCCGCACCATCCGATTGGTTGAATTCCCCTTTCAAGCTCTCTCTCTCTCTCTCTCTGTCTCTCTCTCTGTCTCTCTCTCTGTCTCTGTCTCTCTCTGTCTCTCTCTGTCTCTCTCTCTCTCTCTCTGTCTGTCTCTGTCTCTGTCTCTCTCTCTCTCTGTCTGTCTCTGTCTCTGTCTGTGTGTGTCCAGGTGATGGTGAAGGTGGGAGACCAGGTGTCAGCTGGGGACCCCCTCATGGTGATGAACGCTATGAAGATGGAGGTGAGGACCCCCCTCTCTCTCGCACTCTCTGGAGATCGTTTCAAATGTTGTTCAATAACAGTGAGACTAACAACCTCGATCAAACATTTTAACAAGAGAAAAAACCGACAACACAACCGGACACCAGACGTCCATCCTGTCTACACACTCAGTGTGTCTCCACACGGTGTGTCCTCACCCTCACACACTCAGTGTGTCTACACACGGTGTGTCCTCACCCTCACACACTCAGTGTGTCTCCACACGGTGTGTCCTCACCCTCACACACTCAGTGTGTCTCCACACGGTGTGTCCTCACCCTCACACTCTGTGTGTCTACACACGGTGTGTCCTCACCCTCACACTCAGTGTGTCTCCACACGGTGTGTCCTCACCCTCACACACTCGGTGTGTCTCCACACGGTGTGTCCTCACCCTCACACACTCTGTGTGTCTACACACGGTGTGTCCTCACACTCAGTGGGTCTCCACACGGTGTGTCCTCACCCTCACACACTCAGTGTGTCTACACACGGTGTGTCCTCACCCTCACACTCTGTGTGTCTACACACGGTGTGTCCTCACCCTCACACTCAGTGTGTCTCCACACGGTGTGTCCTCACCCTCACACTCAGTGTGTCTCCACACGGTGTGTCCTCACCCTCACACACTCGGTGTGTCTCCACACGGTGTGTCCTCACCCTCACACACTCTGTGTGTCTACACACGGTGTGTCCTCACACTCAGTGGGTCTCCACACGGTGTGTCCTCACCCTCACACACTCAGTGTGTCTACACACGGTGTGTCCTCACCCTCACACTCTGTGTGTCTACACACGGTGTGTCCTCACCCTCACACTCAGTGTGTCTCCACACGGTGTGTCCTCACCCTCACACTCAGTGTGTCTCCACACGGTGTGTCCTCACCCTCACACACTCAGTGTGTCTACACTCAGTGTGTCTCCACACGGTGTGTCCTCACCCTCACACACTCAGTGTGTCTACACTCAGTGTGTCTCCACACGGTGTGTCCTCACCCTCACACACTCAGTGTGTCTCCACACGGTGTGTCCTCACCCTCACACACTCAGTGTGTCTACACACGGTGTGTCCTCACCCTCACACTCAGTGTGTCTCCACACGGTGTGTCCTCACCCTCACACACTCAGTGTGTCTCCACGCGGTGTGTCTCCACACGGTGTGTCCTCACCCTCACACACTCCCCGGTTGTGTCTCTGCAGCACACCATCCGGGCCCCCAAGGCGGGCGTCATCAAGAAGGTGTTCTTCAAGGAGGGCTCCCAGGCCAGCCGCCACGCCCCATTGGTGGAGATGGAGGAGGAGGAGGAGGAGGAAGAGGCCGCCGCCAGCCAGTGAAGAGGCCCCAACGCACTCTCTGGCACACAGGCCCGTGGTTTGTGCGTCGACGCGCGGTACGAGGACGGAGGCGGGGACGGAGGTCGATGGACGTAGAATAGATGGTGTAGAACGATGTCCTGAGTAATGGGCCTGTTGTAGGGCTGATCCACATCCCTGATGTTCCCTTCAAACCTCTGCGGAAAACTGCCTTTGCATTTTGCTAATTGTGACTAAGTGTATCGATCCAAGAACTGACATCATTTTTTTCCTCACATTGTGTCTTTATAATCTAGTTTGTTTTTGGTAGCAGGATCACTTTGTTTTTCCCAGACCCAGTAACTGACTGTACCTTTTGGCTACCCTTACTGTTGCCACTCGTGTGTGTGTGTGTGTGTGTGTGTGTGTGTGTGTGTGTGTGTGTGTGTGTGTGTGTGTGTGTGTGTGTGTGTGTGTGTGTGTGTGTGTGTGTGTGTGTGTGTGTGTGTGTGTGTGTGTGTGTGTGTGTGTGTGTGTGTGTCCATGCGTCATTATGGCAGATCGCCCTGTGGCATTACATAACTCTTATGATTGGAAAATGGGTATTTGAAATATGGGAGTGTGTTCTAGCTGTCGTTTGTAGAAAACACGCTGAATGACAAACTCCAAAGCCTTGTCACGTGTTTCCCTAAGGCTCACCCTTTGGAGGTACTGAATTGAGGTGATGAATGTCATTGTATGACAGAATTCTCCTGTACTTGGGAGTGTTGAATATTAGTGTTTCGGTTGCACAATGTCAACGTCGCGAGGTCATAGAATGAAGATTGTTAGACTAGTGTTGAGTGATTCTGTGTGATAACTAACCAGTGTCTTCTGAAATCATTACACACATGTATTCATCTTTGGTTTGGGATTGTTTATAGTAAATGTATTGTTTGATTATGAATAAATCATTTGGAAGTAGCATTTTATTCTCTTTCTTGCATTTGAGTAGAATAGCCCGTCTTCTCTTATTGTCTCAGATTTACATTTTGAGGGCTCATTGTGAAAGGCTTAGTGTCTCCGTGCTATTTCATGTGGTCTTAACGTTAAACCGGTTGTACATTGTGATCGCCGTGTTTCTCGTGAGATTTATTTGCATTTAAAAAGTGACATATTACACCAACAGGTGTGAGTGATTAGCCATTACAGGCCGTTTTGAAAATCGGCTCATCTGACATCACAAGTGGGTGTGGACACGCAATGGCCGACTAATTGGACTGTCAAACTTGCAGGGACGCGGAAAGTGTGGGTGCAGCACTAATAATTTAATGAAAAATCATACAACATGATTTTTCATTAAATTATTGACATCCACCCTTTTTATAATATTTATATTATCATTTCATTTTATTTAGAACATTGTCTGGGTAGACTGACGTAGGCTATGACGCACAACGCAGAACTGTCCATAGCTGGATATGGTACTATGCTGATTTTACATAAGCATGTTGGTGTTCAACATCTGTTGTAGTGAACATTCTAAAACTGGTGTAAAATGTTGCTGCCATATTAATAGACACGATGAATGTTATCGTTTTGATTCTGGAATCCCGCGCGTAAACTGGTTGGCAAAAAAAGAGCAAAGACGGACGGTTCACTTGACGGAGAAACCGTCACTTTCCTCATATCAGACAACTCGTAACTGAAAATGAAGGCTTTCTTTTATTGTCACTTTCCTTTGTAAACCTTTAGAAATAACCTCCTGAATCCTTGTTATAACGCTGTATATAATCCCGGGCCGCAACAGCTTGTCGGCATGTTGTTAGTGTGTGAAATTCAGCACAGTATCAGCCGAGTTGACTCGAATTTCCACATTCTTTACTTGCGAACGTTTGTGAATAACAGTGGCTAGTTAGCAGAACTCTTTTTAGACACCAGTAGAGTGTTTATCAGAGCGGAGCCCTGAATGTGACGTCACCCGTCATCTCGTCTCTGTAAACAATGGATGTTGCGCAGCATTTATTATGACGTCATTATATAGACTCTCTCTCAGCACCACCCCCTCGGACTGACTTCCCGCGTCCCTGGTGTTACCCCCTGTTTTATTCGATACATTCTGACAGTGTTACCCCTTATGGGTTTTTCATGACGACAGATAAAAAACGACAGTGTTACCCTTTACGTTTCATTTGATAAAAACGACAGTATTACCCCTTATATTTTATTTGACAAGGACAACAGTGTTACCCCTTATGTTTTTTTTCACGACGACCAATAAAAAACGACAGTTACCCCTTATGTTTTTTTTCACGACAACCAATAAAAAACGACAGTGTTACCCCCTATGTTTTCTTTGATAAAAATCGACAGTGTTACCCCTTATGTTTATTTCATGACGGCCGATAAAAAACGACAGTGTTACCCCTTATGTTTTTTCCATGACGACCAATAAAAAACGACAGTGTTACCCCTTATGTTTTTTTTCACGACGACCAATAAAAAACGACAGTGTTACCCCTTATGTTTTATTTGATAAATATCGACAGTGTTACCCCTTATGTTTATTTCATGACGGCCGATAAAAAAGGACTGTTACCCCTCATGTTTTTTCCATGTTGACCAATAAAAAAAAGACAGTGGTACCCCTGTTGACGTTTTAGCTGGGTTTCGAACCTGAGCTGTTTAGAGTGTTAACCTCCGAACTTATCAATGCACCATCAAGACACCGAAAAAAACAACAGTGTTACCCATTATGTTTTTTTTCATGACGACCAATAAAAAACAACAGTGTTACCCCTTATGTTTTTTTTCACGACGACCAATAAAAAACGACAGTGTTACCCCTTATGTTTTTTTTCACGACGACCAAAAAAAAACGACAGTGTTACCCCTTATGTTTTTTTTCATGACGACCAATAAAAAACGACAGTGTTACCCCTTATGTTTTTTTTCACGACGACCAATAAAAAACGACAGTGTTACCCCTTATGTTTTCTTTGATAAAAATCGACAGTGTTACCCCTTATGTTTATTTCATGACGGCCGATAAAAAATGACAGTTACCCCTCATGTTTTTTTCACGACGACCAATAAAAAACGACAGTGTTACCCCTTATGTTTTATTTGATAAATATCGACAGAGTTACCCCTCATGTTTTTTCCATGACGACCAATAAAAAACGACAGTGTTACCCCTTATGTTTTTTTTCACGACGACCAATAAAAAACGACAGTGTTACCCCTTATGTTTTTTTTCATGACGACCAATAAAAAACGACAGTGTTACCCCTTATGTTTTTTTTCATGATGACCAATAAAAAACGACAGTGTTACCCCTTATGTTTTTTTTCACGACGACCAATAAAAAACGACAGTGTTACCCCTTATGTTTTATTTGATAAATATCGACAGAGTTACCCCTTATGTTTATTTCATGACGGCCGATAAAAAACGACAGTGTTACCCCTTATGTTTTTTCCATGACGACCAATAAAAAACGACAGTGTTACCCCTTATGTTTTTTTTCACGACGACCAATAAAAAACGACAGTGTTACCCCTTATGTTTTATTTGATAAATATCGACAGTGTTACCCCTTATGTTTATTTCATGACGGCCGATAAAAAAGGACTGTTACCCCTCATGTTTTTTCCATGTTGACCAATAAAAACAGACAGTGGTACCCCTGTTGACGTTTTAGCTGGGTTTCGAACCTGAGCTGTTTAGAGTGTTAACCTCCGAACTTATCAATGCACCATCAAGACACCGAAAAAAACAACAGTGTTACCCATTATGTTTTTTTTCATGACGACCAATAAAAAACAACAGTGTTACCCCTTATGTTTTTTTTCACGACGACCAATAAAAAACGACAGTGTTACCCCTTATGTTTTTTTTCACGACGACCAAAAAAAAACGACAGTGTTACCCCTTATGTTTTTTTTCATGACGACCAATAAAAAACGACAGTGTTACCCCTTATGTTTTTTTTCACGACGACCAATAAAAAACGACAGTGTTACCCCTTATGTTTTCTTTGATAAAAATCGACAGTGTTACCCCTTATGTTTATTTCATGACGGCCGATAAAAAATGACAGTTACCCCTCATGTTTTTTCCATGACGACCAATAAAAAACGACAGTGTTACCCCTCATGTTTTTTTTCACGACGACCAATAAAAAACGACAGTGTTACCCCTTATGTTTTTTTTCATGACGACCAATAAAAAACGACAGTGTTACCCCTTATGTTTTTTTTCACGACGACCAATAAAAAACGACAGTGTTACCCCTTATGTTTTATTTGATAAATATCGACAGAGTTACCCCTTATGTTTATTTCATGACGGCCGATAAAAAAGGGCAGTTACCCCTCATGTTTTTTCCATGTTGACCAATAAAAAAAGACAGTGGTACCCCCATTGACGTTTTAGCTGGGATTCGAACCTGAGCAGTTTAGAGTGTTAACCTCCGAACTTAACAATGCACCATCAAGACACTGAAAAAAACAACAGTGTTACCCAATATGTTTTTTTTCATGACGACCAATAAAAAACAACAGTGTTACCCCTTATGTTTTTTTTCACGACGACCAATAAAAAACGACAGTGTTACCCCTTATGTTTTTTTTCATGACGACCAATAAAAAACGACAGTGTTACCCCTTATGTTTTTTTTCACGACGACCAATAAAAAACGACAGTGTTACCCCTTATGTTTTATTTGATAAATATCGACAGAGTTACCCCTTATGTTTATTTCATGACGGCCGATAAAAAAGGGCAGTTACCCCTCATGTTGACCAATAAAAAAAGACAGTGGTACCCCGATTGACGTTTTAGCTGGGATTCGAACCTGAGCTGTTTAGAGTTTTAACCTCCGAACTCATCAATGCACCATCAAGACACCGAAAAAAACAACAGTGTTACCCCTTATGTTTTTTTTCACGACGACCAATAAAAAACGACAGTGTTACCCCTTATGTTTTATTTGATAAATATCGACAGTGTTACCCCTTATGTTTATTTCATGACGGCCGATAAAAAAGGACTGTTACCCCTCATGTTTTTTCCATGTTGACCAATAAAAAAAGACAGTGGTACCCCTGTTGACGTTTTAGCTGGGTTTCGAACCTGAGCTGTTTAGAGTGTTAACCTCCGAACTTATCAATGCACCATCAAGACACCGAAAAAAACAACAGTGTTACCCATTATGTTTTTTTTCATGACGACCAATAAAAAACAACAGTGTTACCCCTTATGTTTTTTTTCACGACGACCAATAAAAAACGACAGTGTTACCCCTTATGTTTTTTTTCACGACGACCAAAAAAAAACGACAGTGTTACCCCTTATGTTTTTTTTCATGACGACCAATAAAAAACGACAGTGTTACCCCTTATGTTTTTTTTCACGACGACCAATAAAAAACGACAGTGTTACCCCTTATGTTTTCTTTGATAAAAATCGACAGTGTTACCCCTTATGTTTATTTCATGACGGCCGATAAAAAATGACAGTTACCCCTCATGTTTTTTTCACGACGACCAATAAAAAACGACAGTGTTACCCCTTATGTTTTATTTGATAAATATCGACAGAGTTACCCCTCATGTTTTTTCCATGACGACCAATAAAAAACGACAGTGTTACCCCTTATGTTTTTTTTCACGACGACCAATAAAAAACGACAGTGTTACCCCTTATGTTTTTTTTCATGACGACCAATAAAAAACGACAGTGTTACCCCTTATGTTTTTTTTCATGACGACCAATAAAAAACGACAGTGTTACCCCTTATGTTTTTTTTCACGACGACCAATAAAAAACGACAGTGTTACCCCTTATGTTTTATTTGATAAATATCGACAGAGTTACCCCTTATGTTTATTTCATGACGGCCGATAAAAAAGGGCAGTTACCCCTCATGTTTTTTCCATGTTGACCAATAAAAAAAGACAGTGGTACCCCCATTGACGTTTTAGCTGGGATTCGAACCTGAGCAGTTTAGAGTGTTAACCTCCGAACTTAACAATGCACCATCAAGACACTGAAAAAAACAACAGTGTTACCCAATATGTTTTTTTTCATGACGACCAATAAAAAACAACAGTGTTACCCCTTATGTTTTTTTTCACGACGACCAATAAAAAACGACAGTGTTACCCCTTATGTTTTTTTTCATGACGACCAATAAAAAACGACAGTGTTACCCCTTATGTTTTTTTTCACGACGACCAATAAAAAACGACAGTGTTACCCCTTATGTTTTATTTGATAAATATCGACAGAGTTACCCCTTATGTTTATTTCATGACGGCCGATAAAAAAGGGCAGTTACCCCTCATGTTGACCAATAAAAAAAGACAGTGGTACCCCGATTGACGTTTTAGCTGGGATTCGAACCTGAGCTGTTTAGAGTGTTAACCTCCGAACTTATCAATGCACCATCAAGACACTGAAAAAATCAACAGTGTTACCCAATATGTTTTTTTTCATGACGACCAATAAAAAACAACAGTGTTACCCCTTATGTTTTTTTTCACGACGACCAATAAAAAACGACAGTGTTACCCCTTATGTTTTTTTTCACGACGACCAATAAGAACGACAGTGTTACCCCTTATGTTTTCTTTGATAAAAATCAACAGTGTTACCCCTTATGTTTATTTCATGACGGCCGATAAAAAATGACAGTTACCCCTGATGTTTTTTTCACGACGACCAATAAAAAACGACAGTGTTACCCCTTATGTTTTATTTGATAAATATCGACAGAGTTACCCCTTATGTTTATTTCATGACGGCCGATAAAAAAGGGCAGTTACCCCTCATGTTTTTTCGATGTTGACCAATAAAAAATGACAGTGGTACCCTGTTGACGTTTTAGCTGGGATTCGAACCTGAGCTGTTTAGAGTGTTAACCTCCGAACTTATCAATGCACCATCAAGACACTGAAAAAAACAACAGTGTTACCCCTTATGTTTTTTTTCATGACGACCAATAAAAAACAACAGTGTTACCCCTTATGTTTTTTTTCACGACCAAAAAAAAACGACAGTGTTACCCCTTATTTATCAAACGACAGTGTTGCCCCTTATGTTTTCTTTGATAAAAATCGACAGTGTTACCCCTTATGTTTTTTTTCATGACGACCAATAAAAAACCACAGTGTTACCCCTTACGTTTTTTTTCAGGACAACCAATAAAAAACGACAGTGTTACCCCTTATGTTTTTTTTCACGACGACCAATTAAAAACGAAAGTGTTACCCCTTATGTTTTTTTTCACGACGACCAAATAAAAACGACAATGTTACCCCTTATGTTTTTTTTCATGACGACCAATAAAAAACGACAGTGTTACCCCTTCTGTTTTCTTTGATAAAAATCGACAGTGTTACCCCTTATGTTTTATTTGATAAATATCGACAGTGTTACCCCTTATGTTTATTTCATGACGGCCGATAAAAAAGGACAGTTACCCCTCATGTTTTTTCCATGTTGACCAATAAAAAAAGACAGTGGTACCCCTGTTGACGTTTTAGCTGGGATTCGAACCTGAGCTATTTAGAGTGTTAACCCCCGAACTTATCAATGCACCATCAAGACAACAAAATGAACAGCAGTGTTACCCATTATGTTTTTTTTTCATGACGACCAATAAAAAACAACAGTGTTACCCCTTACGTTTTTTTTTCAGGACGACCAATAAAAAACAACAGTGTTACCCCTTATGTTTTTTTTCACGACGACCAAAAAAAAACGACAGTGTTACCCCTTATGTTTTTTTTCACTACGACCAATAAAAAACGACAGTGGTACCCCTTATGTTTTTTTTCATGACGACCAATAAAAAACGACAGTGTTATCCCTTATGTTTTCTTTGATAAAAATCGACAGTGCTACCCCTTATGTTTATTTCATGACGGCCGATAAAAAATGACAGTTACCCCTCATGTTTTTTTCACGACGACCAATAAAAAACGACAGTGTTACCCCTTATGTTTTATTTGATAAATATCGACAGAGTTACCCCTTATGTTTATTTCATGACGGCCGATAAAAAAGGGCAGTTACCCCTCATGTTTTTTCTATGTTGACCAATAAAAAGACAGTAGTACCCCTGTTGACGTTTTAGCTGGGATTCGAACCTGAGCTGTTTAGAGTTTTAACCTCCGAACTCATCAATGCACCATCAAGACACCGAAAAAAACAACAGTGTTACCCCTTATGTTTTTTTTCACGACGACCAAAAAAAAACGACAGCGTTACCCCTTGTTTTTTTTCACGACGACCAATAAAAAACGACAGTGTTACCCCTTATGTTTTTTTTCACGACGACCAATAAAAAACGACAGTGTTACCCATTATGTTTTTTTTCACGACGACCATTAAAAAACGACAGTGTTACCCCTTGTTTTTTTTCACGACGACCAAAAACGACAGTGTTACCCCTTATGTTTTCTGTGATAAAAATCGACAGTGTTACCCCTTTTGTTTTTTTTCATGACGACCAAATAAAATTAGTTACCCCTTATGTTTTTTTCACGACGACCAATAAAAAACGACAGTGTTACCCAACCTCCAGGGGGTTAGGCAGAGTGCACTCCACTGCACCACTGAGGCGATGACAATACACAATAATCAATCATCATTAAAGAGGATATACATGACATTAAAATGTATGTTTGTATTTCTATTATTTCCCTTATGTTTTTTTCATGACGACCAATAAAAAACGACAGTGTTACCCCTTATATTTTATTTGACAAAGACAACAGTGTTACCCTTTATGTTTTTTTTCATGACGACCAATAAAAAACAACAGTGTTACCCCCTATGTTATATTTGATAAATATCGACAGCGTTACCCCTTTTGTTTCATTTGATAAAAACGACCGTGTTACCCCTCAAGTTTCATTTGATTAAAACGACAGTGTTACCCCTTGTTTTTTTTTTTCATGACGACCAAAGAAAAACAGTGTTACCCCCTATGTTTTATTCGTTAAATATCGACAGTGATACCCCTTTTGTTTTTTTCATGACGACCAATAAAAAGCAAGTGTTACCCCTTATGTTTTTTTTCATGACTACCAATAAAAAACAGTGTTACCCCTTTTGTTTTTTTTCATGACGGCCAATAAAAAACAGTGAACTTTTGAAATAGACTCAACCTGTTCCGAGTTTTAATTAAACCAATGAATTAAGATGAGGTTCCCTATAAATGGTTTGAAGTGATGTATAGATGTTATAAATTGAGAATTTACGTAACTTGAGCAACACTGATTCATATGATGGGAGTTGCAATGTTTATGCTACATCACTGTAATTGGTAGTTATATTTAATTTGTGCATGCCATTTAATTAAGTAATTATTACCCAGTAAGTTCTATATGGATCCCTATCAACCCCACACAGGGTTAAACCTTTTGCGGCTATGCCCAAGTTAAATATGAATTCTAGAAGGAGCTGAAATTATTGTTTTAAGGAAAGCAGTCTCAATTCTTTAAAAAAATTATTTATTCCGTAAATATAACTTTTCAATAACATCGTCAGCCATATGACAGCCTACAGAGAAGGCATGAAGACAAAAACAGCAAAACATGCTCAAACAGAAACACACAAGGTGCAGAGGAGTAGCCTGCGCTCTGGGCAGTGACACGATTATTGCAGATGGGAGAGGTATATCAATGTCTTCCAACACATTAAACATTTAAAATCCTTAATTTGTATCAAGACCGTGGTCTTACAGGTGGATGGTGAGTCACTGACATATTAATCGATAAAATAACAATAAATAAACGTAGACATTCTCCTGTTCAGGTTTTCAAAAATGTTACCTGTGGTCGATCCACTGAGAAAACACTAAACTACTTTCCAAAAGCCTTCCGTTCTTTTATAGACCTAGAAAATGGCCAGAAATACACCCTAGCATAACTTTAACCAGACCACAAAAAAAAGCTCTTTATGTCCCATCTCTTCACTTAAATAACTATTTATAATGATCGATATGATGCCTATTCAAAGTCACAAGAGCACCACTGATCCAGATCACCCGAGGGGTTGATAATATTCCCACGTATTTCTATTTCTGCCTCATCAGTCCATCAATGCATTGATTTTTGGGAGATTCTCGTGGGTTCCTAAACATATTGCACCAAAGGCTGCATCTGCAGCTTCAGTGGATCAATGCCTGCAGTGCGATAACCGTTTGAGTACGAGTACACCGTTTGAGACCAGATCAAATTTAGAGATACCGCTGTAAATGTCCTTCTTAAACAGCTGCGAGATATAGTGCTGAGAACATTCTTAAGAAAATCTTAATGTGATACCATTTTCATGACATTGTGTTCTCATATTATTTGGAAAAAAGCAAAGTGAGTCATGACGACCAAAGCCGTTCTCACCCAAACCCCACTGCCTCACAGATCAATGATTCCTTGTGATCTATTTGGATAGTACGGGGATTCTGTTGGACAGAAGACGTACTCAAGCCGTACAGATATATGCAAAGAACAAGCACGACTTAACAGAATAAGATGCACTGTGATATTAAATATATAAAAAGGTGTTATCAGACATGTATTCATTTTCCCAAAATATGATTTAAAGTGATTCAAGGGAAACCACTGGTTCAACAAAAATAAATCGGTGAGTCTTTAACCGTTTAACATTTCGACTGCTTTGCATAGACGCCCCGCAACACAATTCTTCAAACGCGTGTTCCGTGTGAGCAACAGGGTTAATGTCAGCGAGTTCAAAACGGTTGTCTTAAAAGAGTTCCCAATCCGCCATCGATGGCTTGGTTCAGTTTAGATTCACCTGGAGCCGCTTCATCACCCAGCTCCTGGCCCCCACCCTGATGTGGCCTCCTCAGGCGCCTCAGATCAAGAAGGTCAGACTCCTCATCAGGAGGGAGAGACAAGCTGGGTTCAGCCTAGAGGCGTCCTGGGGAGAAGCTCCTTAAGGAGAGCGGCTAGCCATCCGTACCGGAGATACACATGAGCAACACATGGCACAACAATATGCAGATTATTACATGATTGTGATGATTTCAATGATGAACAAAACGGTATGCAATGGAAAATGTATGCAAGACGGGATCAAGGCAAACCCAACATAACATGAAAGGGACATGTGATGAAACAAATGTGAAAAAAGCTCTGCCTGTAAAGTCATTACTTACTTTACATTCTAAATCCTAATTGTCTCTTTGAAGCAGTGTGGGCCGGAATGTTCTCCGACCGGGACAGAGATCAGGAGCAGCCGAGCAGAGCACAAACCATCGTTACACTAAAACCCTGATATTTTTTTTTTCGGAAATAAACGCAACATGTCAACGGCGATCTCCAAAGAGTACTCTGCCGGTCGATCAGAGGGACATTGCCTTCGCAGGATGTGGTCGCCTCTAAGGTCTGTGATGTCACTTCCTTTAGTGCAAGGATGGTTTTGGTCATCGGGTGAAAACATAAACAAATGGAGATGAAGGCGTTCGAGGAGGGAAGCGATGCTGGACTGTGGACTGTGGGAGATTTGGATGCACGAGTAAACTTCCTTTAAATGAATGATCTGAGGATATGTTTTATAACCCCCCCCCCCCCCCCCCCCCCACCAGCCTCAGCTAGAGAGGAGTGGGGGGGGGGGGGGGGCGGGTACAATCAATGTTCAACAGAACAATGATAATATTATTAAGAATAGTCGTCTTTACAATAATCAAACTTTCTGTACAATCGGGCACAAAAATAAAGCGCTTTCTCTCATTAACTGGTGTCTTTGGTACCGTGATAAGGCCTTTGAGTAGCTGGGCTCCCATGTAAAGCTATTGCCAGACCCGGGGGGGGGGGGGGGGGGGGGGTATGGGGGACAGGGGTCCTACTGATCCTCCAGCTCTGAGCTTCAGGGAGGCCTGCTGATTGGCCAGCCTCTGCAGCAAGGGTGTTTGCAATTGGTTGGAGCAAATCAATTTTGTGCTTCAATTCCCAGCCAAATACGTTTTGGTCGATCTAAAGTCTATTCCGTGTCTTTTGGACGTTTGGGGAACCCCTCCACGTGGAGTGTGTGCGGTGGGAGCAGCTCTAACCAGGCGGGCACCACGCACACTCCACGCTGCGTCAGCTGTTAAAGTCATGTGTCTCCCAGAGACACGCTGGTGGTTCCCTCAGTGGACGACCGACTGGTACTGAGGGGGGCCAACGAGAGGTGAGGTGAGGTGGGGTACCCCCCCCCCCCCTCAGGGGCCCCGGGGGAGGGGGGGGGGTCAGCAGTGGCTGGCCTCAATGGGGGACAGGGTCAGGATACTGCGGTCGTTGGAGTAGAGGTTCTCCGGGTCGCTCCACGACCTGAAAGCAGGAGCAGTGGCTGGGGGTTAGAAGGCTGGCAGGGAGAGAGAGGACCAATCAGAGAGAGCCCTGTGTGGCCCAATCAGAGAGAGCCCTGTGTGGCCCAATCAGAGAGAGCCCTGTGTGAGGCCCAATCAGAGAGAGCCCTGTGTGGCCCAATCAGAGAGAGCCCTGTGTGGCCCAATCAGAGAGAGCCCTGTGTGAGGCCCAATCAGAGAGAGCCCTGTGTGAGGCCCAATCAGAGAGAGCCCTGTGTGGCCCAATCAGAGAGGGCCCTGTGTGGCCCAATCAGAGAGGGCCCTGTGTGGCCCAATCAGAGAGGGCCCTGTGTGGCCCAATCAGAGAGGGCCCTGTGTGGCCCAATCAGAGAGGGCCCTGTGTGGCCCAATCAGAGAGGGCCCTGTGTGGCCCAATCAGAGAGGGCCCTGTGTGGCCCAATCAGAGAGGGCCCTGTGTGGCCCAATCAGAGAGGGCCCTGTGTGGCCCAATCAGAGAGGGCCCTGTGTGGCCCAATCAGAGAGGGCCCTGTGTGGCCCAATCAGAGAGAGCCCTGTGTGAGGCCCAATCAGAGAGAGCCCTGTGTGAGGCCCAATCAGAGAGAGCCCTGTGTGGCCCAATCAGAGAGAGCCCTGTGTGGCCCAATCAGAGAGAGCCCTGTGTGAGGCCCAATCAGAGAGAGCCCTGTGTGAGGCCCAATCAGAGAGAGCCCTGTGTGAGGCCCAATCAGAGAGAGCCCTGTGTGAGGCCCAATCAGAGAGAGCCCTGTGTGAGGCCCAATCAGAGAGAGCCCTGTGTGAGGCCCAATCAGAGAGAGCCCTGTGTGAGGCCCAATCAGAGAGAGCCCTGTGTGTTTGTACAAAATAGTAGGTGGAAAGAAAGGAAAGTGTGGTTGATTTGAAGTGTTTGGGGTTCAATATGTACAGCCACCTGAGCCTTTGGACTCGGGTGGGAAGCGGTGAGCAGAGAGCCTGGCCCGGTCAGCGCGGCGGGAGAGCGCGGCGAGCCCGCCTGTTACCTCGGACCCTTCCTCGCTCTGAAGAAGGGTTCTAGTGCGAGGTGAGGACCAACGCTACTAAAGACAGACAGAGCGCCTCCACCTTAGCATGTTAGACGGATGAGTGGGGAAAAACCAGAAGCAAGGCAGGAGGGTGGTGGTGGTGGAGGTGGAGGTGGTGGAGGAAGGGGTGAGGGATGGGTGTCGACGGTGGAGGTTAATGAGTTAATGATCAATCAACAGACTCTCCTCAACGACCTCTACGAGTCCCTCCTGGCCGATTCAAAGCGGAGACCTTCTCTGATCCGAGACGATCCCCCTGTTCCACCCCTACAGCATTAGTAACGTCTGGGTTAGGTTGGCCGGCTTACCATCGGTGTCTGAAACGGTGCTGATCTAGTCCGAGTAGGCGTTAGACGTGGGAGGAGTCAGGACAAAACCCGGGCTACTCAACGGACTTCCGGAAACAACACAGAAGTCATCAACAGTCGTCACGGTCAACATCACAGTAACATGATCCACAGCAGTAACACTCTGCTCTGAACAGCTACCTGGCCACGCTCTACTCCTCATAGCATGAGGTGTTTCCCAGGATTCACTTCTATAAAAATGATATTCGAATATCTTAAATATATATATTTTTTATCTGCGCATCTGATAGAAAATTATACGTGTGATATTCATCTTCGACAGAACAGAACCCCTTTGAAAAGGAGGCGGTAAAAGATCACAGTGGTCTTGACGTCAGACTGCGAGCGACACACACTTTAACCGACTGAGCGCATAACCCACCGCCCCGGTTAGTAGAGTGACTCCTGGGTGGGAACAGGCTTCATAGAGCCAGAGAGACGTTCCCTGTCTGCTACCGACCTCCAGACCACACCTGGAGAGAGGGCTACAGACACAGAGCTGGAATACCATCTTCTGCAACATCTGAGCTCTTATTTCTTACTCTTTCTTGCTCTTATTTCTTAATCTGTATCGCAGGTGGGGTCAGAGACTGGGTACGTGGGGGGAATTGAAGAGGACACTGAATAATCAAACGGTCACTCTGGCTGAGAGCACTCCCATGTGCTGCAGCGATTGAGTGTGGGCCCCATCATGATGTCTGCGGGGGAACTGGGCTCAGTTTAAACACCAGAATCAAAGAGCCTTCGCCCGTTCGTTTGACTGACGGGAAATCGGCACGAAAGAATCCAAACCCATTTGCGATGCGTCGCTGGGCACCGTGTAGCACCAGCACCAGGAAACAAAACATGCTACGTTCTCCAACAAGACGGAGCTCACTAACCACGGTAAAGTTTACATGGATAACTCAATTTGGGTAAGTCAACAGCATTATGCAAAGTACAGACACAGACACACACACAGGCAAAGGGCACACAGGAAGAAGGCAAGGTGGACGGACAAAGACCAGTGCAGCTTAGCGAGCTCAGCGCGGGCCCAGGAACATACAGGGTGGCTTTGTATACAAAATACCAAAAGGCGACCGCAGCCCTCATGCAACAAGACAGAGTCGGGAGAAATGCTGTTTGTCCCAAACGCAGTGGAGCTCTTCTGGGCCGTTTCTTCTGACCAATGGAAAAAGAGACGGCATTTGTCTGAACACATTGGGGTTTGCAACATAGGCACCTCTCAGAGTTATTGCCTCTCATCAGAAGCACTTTTAAGGCTTCAGGATCCAGTAGGAAACAAAGAGATACAGGAAATAGCAAAAGAGACCTAATGATCTCCCTCCTTCTGGACCCTTCTCTGCACTGTTGTCTCCCGTACGATAGGAGAGACAGGGTATGTACAAAGACATTTTGTAATTCAGGCTACACAACTCTGCCCCCCAATATGATATTATCCCACTAATTGAATCTTTTATTGTCAGACTATGACTGCCTAACGTTCAGCTTCAAAGTCAGTTTTAAAATATATTCCAGAGATATATGACTTGTCTATAGTTGTAAATATGCTTGCTATATAGATCCTCTTCCAGTCATCAGGCATGTTATATAGTACTGGGTGGATATATATTACTGTGTATAATATATAAATATATTTATATATATGTATATCTATCCCTCTCCCCTATGGCAGTATCCTAGCATTAAGGCAATGAGTACTTCATTAAAATCAAATAAAAGGTGTGCCATTAAAATCAAATAAAAGGTATGTCATTCAAACCATACAGAAAGGAATAACATTATTGATGAGACACACGTGAATAGGAAGATAAGACGGATAATACTCAACCAAGAACCCCCCCAAGTAATAGGTCCAGACCAAACCGATCCAAACTACTTTACATCTCGCCTCATCTACTCCTTCAGCCTCAGCGAGAGCACGATGGCTTCTGTGTGCACATTTGAGACGATTCAATCGGGCATTTTTGCTTGCGCCAGGGACATGGGGACAAACAGATCTATAAAGGCTCTTAATCTACTTTACTGGATAATGCCCGTAGAGGAAAACTGACGCCGGAGACAAAGAACGATTATTGCGAGTGTTTTCTAATACTTTTGTGTTATCCCACGGATGCAACCACCAGCCTATAAATAATAAAAGGCATGAATAGTAAAACCTCGGGCCGACTGTGCACTCCCTGCAGTAAAGAGAGGCTCAGGAGAGGGGGGGGGGGGGCTCAGACACCCAGACAGACAGGGGTGGGAGGCTGCTACAGTGTGCACTCATTCAGTCAAGATGTGGGCATTTTGACGAGTGTAGTCGTAAACCTCAACGCCTCCGTCCAACATGGGAGGAATAATACACCAGCTGGCAGCGGCGAGGGTCCTTGGGTCCCCGCAGCCCGTGGTCAATGTGCTGACTAAGTGTTTGTTCCCAGGTCTTCTGGGAGTCGGCTGGCTGCTGCTGCTATCCAATATGGGGGGGGGGGGGGGGGGGAGACGACGACGACACACCCAGAAACTCTGCATCCCCTTTGAGGTCCTGCATGCCGTTTTTACCTTGACGTGGGGGTGTTCACGCACAGACACACACGCAGAATCGTGCACACACACACACACACACACACACACACACACACACACACACACACACACACACACACACACACACACACACACACACACACACACACACACACACACACACACACACACACACACACACACACAAAGATGCTACATCTTTATGAGAGATCTGATCAATGTTCCCCGTCCCAATGTGATGTTGGGATTATTGATTAGCTAGCAGGGAAAAGCGCGACGTGTTGGATATTCAAATGCCCTTGGCTGCCGCCGGGATTCAAAAAAGGGCGACACTGTGACACCAGAACAGCTGACTGGGCTGGCCCGGCCGAGGCTCGGAGACAGAACCGAGCGGAGGTATCCATCATCATAGAGAGCGCCTACATCACAGCGAGAGAGCATGCAGTACGAGTGCTACGGTAAACCAGTGAGGGGTACGGGGTGGCATGCAGCAACCACTCGCTTACTGAGCTGCTACGAGACTCACGGTCCAGGATCAACACGACACCGGACGAGCCGATCATCAGCTCGTCGATCGGTTCCATCGTTCATTCTCAGACGCCTCGTTTGCAGCCATCTCTTCGTTGAGAGGTCCTCACACAGATGAGTCATTGTAAGTTCAAGTTAACAGCAGGAGGGAAGACCTATCAGAACCCAAAGTTAACCCGGGTTGAGAACGTCTGAATCCTCTGTAAAAAATGTAAAGTGCATCCAGGAGTTAACAGTTTGGACGGACTGGACAGACCTCAGACGTATGACAACACAAACCATACAGACAAAGATCTCGTATACTGACGAACGGGCGGCCAGATGGCATCATAGCCAACAGCAAACACATGCTATGATGAACCCTGTACGAAGCCAGGACTCGAGTGCTGTGAAGTGGATCACAGCATCGTAACCCACGATGCAGATCAATCTTTTAAAGTCAACCAGACGTGTGAATCCCCTCGACCAGGTTCACACAGAGAGCAACGCGGTTACATTCTAAAGACCACCCTCTGTAGCTGGTGGGGTGGAGTGCAGTGGGAGATCCACAGTCCGACTGGCTGAGGGGGACAAGCACACCAAGCTCCCGGCTTTAATCAGGGAAGGAATTTAGACCGACCCCATCAATGATATCGTATCAAACGGCTCTCCATCACGGAGAGCTCTCAAGCCTTCCTGGTTGCGGGAGCCGTGTCCAGAGAACCCCTTTATCCCGCACCCTGAAGGCTGGCCTCCACCTCCTACCCCCCTTACCCTTCCCCAGACGAGGGGCGGTCATCAGTCTGACTGACGGTACAAACCGCCGACCGTAGGGGATGTCCCCGCCGACGGGAACACGTCCGGCCCGCGAGCCGCGGCGCTCGGCAGCTCGCGGGCCGCTGGTGCATCAACAGGAGCGAGGGTTAGTCGGAAATTCATCGGCATCACAATCGCTATCGTCGGCCATGGGCTCCATGGCCAGCGTCCCGCTGCCTGCGCCCCCACACCTGCTGTTGCTGCTGCGGGGGTCGGCGGTGCAGTGGGAGGCGCCCGCCGGGCAGCGTCCGCTCACTCGCTCCAGCAGCCGGGCCAGGCGGGTGCAGCCGCTCTGCCCATGCTGGTAGCAACACAGGGACTCCACACAGCTGAGGCCCTGGCTCTGTTGGGCTGATAGAGACTGAGGGACGGACGGACGGACGGGAGAGGGGAGAAGGGGAGGACGGACAGACGGACGGACGGGAGAGGGGGAGGACGGACAGACGGACGGACGGGAGAGGGGGAGGACGGACAGACGGACGGGAGAGGGGAGAGGGGGAGGACAGACAGACGGACGGACGGGAGAGGGGAGAGGGGAGAGGGGGAGGACAGACAGACGGACGGGAGAGGGGAGAGGGGGAGGACAGACAGACGGACGGACGGGAGAGGGGAGAGAGGGAGGACAGACAGACGGACGGGAGAGGGGAGAGGGGGAGGACAGACAGACGGACGGACGGGAGAGGGGAGAGGGGGAGGACAGACGGGAGAGGGGAGAGGGGGAGGACAGACGGACAGACGGGAGAGGGGGAGGACAGACAGACGGACGGGAGAGGGGGAGGAGGAGGAGGAGGGGGAGGGGGAGGGGGAAGGTTTGAGTATAATGGAAGCAAGAGGAGAAGAGAGAAAAGAAAAAGGAGGGAAGCATAAAATCTGTATTAGAATCAAACACCGTTACATCTTTGATCCCGTAATGTGGGGGGACTTCAGGGCCGTGGTTGGCATGCTCAAACACAAACACGTGTGTCCAACTCAAACCGCAGACGACTGCAACGGTCACAGAACACATACACAGATGAAACAATATGACAAACCAAGGAAAAGATGACGATAAATCAAAGTAAAGAGCTTGGATTTGGGTCAGTGTCCAAGATGAGTTATAATGAATTAGTATGACTATGAATATAATATAATATAATTGTTACGTTTAGCTTTTTAATCATTTAGGTGTTTATCCGAAGCAACGTGTGTTGTTCAACGACCCAGGCCACGTAGAGAAGCTTACTTTAGAATATATTTGTCTGCTTAATGTTAGGTTTAAAGAAGTATCTACCCGTTTGGCTAACCTTGTGGCTACCTCTTTGCTCTGTGACAGTAGTGCTGTGAAGCATTGTAACTTAGACAGTTGCAAGTCAAGAACTGTCAATTTTCCCTCTCTCCTTACATTTGACCTTTTCTATCAAAGAAAAGGCCAGTAACTTTACTTGGAGGACTTCTCGGTAACCTTGCACATTCAGAGGCTTATCTCCATGATGGATGGTCTTCCATCTACGACGCAGCTCCAACACACAGGGGCCCAGACCGGCAGACCAGAGCCCAGTCCTGTTCCCTGTACAGCTCGCTTCCTAGATCTAGGTTACATCTTACACCTCTGTACTGTTGCCGCGCCAAAGCTACCGCTAAATAACGCCACTCCCCAGCCAGCAATGCAGCTAGCGCTATGCAGCAGGACGCCGTTAGGGAGGGAGAGGCGGGATCAGGTCCCTCTCAGTTCATCCGAGTCAGCACCTCTGAGGCAGGTGGGCCGAGATGGAGACGGAGAGAGGAGGAGACGAGACAAGGCGGAGAGGTGCTGAGACGGCCACTGCCTTAGGGCTCAGAGGACTTGGGATACCTGAATGTACGACCGCACTACACAGAACAGGATGAGCAGTCACCGGACTACTAATCACTAAACCTGCCTTTGTTGGGTTCCCTGTTGGCTCCGTTTGGCTGCTGTTGCACGTTCCTGAAGTGACTTCTAATTAAACAGTTGCCATGTCAACAAACCGCCCCCTTGAGAAACAGCAGAACACCTACAAAATCTGGAACATAAATGAATTATATATATTGATGACTATTCTAAGGTGAGACAAAATGTAAATTATTCATAAAATGTTTAAAGGGTTTATATTTATTATATAGGTGCAAGCTAGAGCCTTTCTAGCACGGGGGAAGGACTGCAGCAGCAGATCTACACCGTGAGCCACGGCCTCTGATGGAGACTCTGTTTATCGTGAGCAAAGAGGGCCAGAGTTATGGAGAGCCATCCTTAGTTATGGTCTGGTGAACGCAGAGCCATTCGTATCCCTGGATGACTGCTTTGGCTCCCGTCACACGATCATCGGGAACAGGAGCACGCACTACACCACCAATCAATGGTGAGGGAGGACCCCGAGGCTGAGCCACAGCCATGAGGGGGTTCGATCACAGCTTTATGAGCCAGAGGGAACACTGTCAAAGTACTGATCAATGGATTTCTAGTATCGGTTTTGTCTGGGGATAGGTAACGCCTAAGGGCTGAATTATTACAGACGTACTATCCTACTGCGAGTGAGAAATGAAGGAAATGTTTTTTTCTATGGATTTAGGCAAATTCAACGATGCGATGTTTATATCAGGGTTCTCCCATATTGGCTAAAAGGGGCACTGTGCCTCCAAACCACAGAGCAGTATCGATAAGAGCAGTAGTATGGTTAAGATCTCGACGATACCCATCGCTAGCTTTAACTAGTGTTCATTTATGAATTAAAACACTGCGTTATTAACAGCTAGGGCTAACCATACAGAACTCAGTTCAGTCGTTTGGTGCAATGCCTAACAATAGATCATGGCTGGTCTACTAGTTCATGCAAATCCATTATTAACAAACTGCTTTGTTAAATGGTTGTAGGACACGATGTATTAGTCAAATGTTCAAAGCATCCAAAAATACAGATGAATGTTGAAAGAAACAATACAAGGAGAGCTAAAGACAGAAAACAAATACCTGAAAAGAATAACGCAAAAGACAAAAAATAACCAGTTAGTAAATATGTACAAGACACCAAAGAGGAGCTCAGTAATGCAGTGGAGGACATGGAGGCCAGCAGACCAACAGCAGCATGCGCTCGTCCTCCAAGCGCTGAGGAACGAAATCAATGCAAAGCAGAGGGGCTCTGGGGACACAGCGGGGGGGGGGTGGGGGACGTGGAGGGAGGGGTTGGGTTCACCGAGGAGGGACACTGATGGAGGGGAACCGGCTTAACAATGGACCGTCGGGCAGCAAGCAAGGGCTACCTCGGGACCAGGAAATGACTTCAGGCGGAAGAGCGTCGGGCTTCGTTTAACTTAAAACAAACTACAGCATAAAAACATGAATATGTGAAGTTAGGGTGGGTCATTCTCAAGGAACAAGCAGGGCGGCTGGTGACAGCAAAGTCACACAGGGTAGTGGTCAGATAGAGCCCTGGGTTTGGGCACACACACTCTGCAACATCCACAACATTAACAAGATGCTTATACACTGGTGGTGGTGGTGGTGTAGGGGGGTGGTGGTGGTGGTGGTGGTGGTGGTGGTGGTGGTGGTGGTGCAGGGGGGTGGTGGTGGTGGTGGTGGTGGTGCAGGGAGGGGGGGGGGGGGGACCGAGGGGTTGAGGGCCAGGCGATGAGGACACAGCGGGGCGGGGGCTGCACGGTACTACCTAGGGGAGCAGGGGGCGGAGCCGGCGGCGGAGCGGGGAGGATAAGCAGCTAGCAGGTGCCCCTCCCCAGGCCTCCGCTGGGCTTCAGCAGGGTCATATTCTGGGCTGACTGGGAGCTCATCCTCGTCCATCTGAGGGGCACAAGACGCTAGCGGTCAGCCCCGTGAAGCGGGCGGCTGCTGCGGCCGATTGGCCAGCTCGCTAATCATTGAGTGAGAGGCTTCAATCATTGGTTAGCCAGCAAGCCGGTGAGTGGTTAATGAAAGAATAATCGGTATCTCTCAACGGCCGGCCAGTTTAGTTTGTGCCAGTATGCAAGCAGAACAACCAGTCCCAAAGCAGTTCAGGGTGTCGATTAGGCATACAGTTAATCATCCCCTAACCCTCCATCTACAGTGTTCATTCACGTAGCAGAATACTGCGTAAAGACAACAATAAATATGACTGGTTTTCCATTTTTAAGGCCGTTCTCCGGTGACGTTAAAAAAAACGAATGTTTGCCATTTAAGGTAAAAGACGAAGTAAGGTCTCGTTCCTGAGTGATGGGAAGTTCCTCTGCTCGGGTTGGCAGGTGTTAATGAGAAGCTCCTGAATGACTAACGACTCTACTGGAAGGTGATGATGGGGTCACTGGAGGAGCGGCTTTCATTTCCCAGCAGGAGAGGGGATGGGTTAAGACTTTAACTGAGCAGCAAAGCCATTTCAGCTACCGCCGTTAAAATGAGCAGAAAACCAAACAGCCACAGGAAACGGGCTTCCTCATGGGAAAAGAATGTTGCTAAATGGTGCAGAGGCAAAATCCACGACTGTTCAGGTTAATTAACCTGCGTCTGGACCTCCGGAGCCGTTAGACGCCACAAAACCCACAGAGACCCGGAGCCAACTTCGGAGATGACCTCCTCCCTGATTTAGCAAAATTGCAAAAGTACTCAATGGAAAAACGAATGCTTTCAGTGCACCTGGATGCATTAACAAAACATTACCATCATTAACTTCATGCACTCTTGGAGAACAGGAAGTTTGTGCTGTTGGAGATCCCCTCATTGCAAAGGTACCAAATCCAGTAACTGCCCGACGCCTCCTGTCTACATAATTTGTGACCGTGATCAAAAGATTTACTGCGATCCCTGAAGTGGCATTGTGTTTTTCTGCTCATTTTTTACTTAAGTTAGCAAAAATGTAACTTAAAATTTCAAACACATCCTTTATTCAAATCCAAACTGTTCCTTGCCCTTACTACCGTGGGCGTCTCGAGTCAGACACTAATAGCACCGTAAGCTGCAGAAGAGGCTTGCTAAAACAAAACCAGCGAAGAAGGTTTAAAGATGCAAGCAGCACAGGCCTTGCAGAACCAATCCCCTATCAGGGTCGTTCACACAGGTGACTGATGATCGCAGTTTAGCAAACAAACTCAACAGAACGAGTTCAAATGTTTTCATTGCATTGAAAATAAATCAACCATTCAGTGTCGATGATCACAGTAATATAGTAGTCTATTTTTCATTTGAGGAAACTGTACCTTAATAAATTAGCACTTTAGTTAAAGATATTGTCATTTATTTTATGACCCAATGGACTGGAAGCCACTGTTGCCAAGTTATGGCAAAGCAAGCCAAGCTAGCTCCGTTGAAGCATATCCATCCTAGGACCGTGCCATCATATTAAGGTACACTTTACAGCAGCCTATCATTATCTACTGGCCAATCATCACTCCCTATAATGAGGCCAATCCCAGCAACACATGCACTACAATGTGCTGTGACAGTCAGGCAGTCCACAGCCTATAGAGAGACATACAGGCCGGTGAGACCAGGACCAGAGCGCGTCGGCGGTGGGAAGGATCTGACGGTAAAGACCTGAGGGGCAGGGGCAGGGGAGGCACATTGCACCATGCTAGAGATGGGGTGGTGACCGGGGTACCGATGGGGTGAGGGTATTTACCATGCTACAGTGAGCTTGGTAGGATCCGCTATCCGTTGAAACATGGCTTGGGGACACATTACTGAAGGCTCACCCAGGGACAACGGGATTGCATATCAGGACAGCAGAGGATCAGGTACAGCTGGCCCATGCAGCGGTCAGAATGGGGCATGCCAGTCCGACCGTGACCAGATGCAGAGCCAGCCAAAGGGGCTATGACCCCCGCATTTGGTGATCGGTGAGATTTGAGGAGTACAGGTAGAGGACAATTTAGTATTGTTAGCACGGTGGTTATAATGTTCCCTCAAACAGGACCTGTTATTCTGAGTCCTCTGTGTTGTGATGACTGCCACAGAACAGCATCAGTCTAGATTCACTCTCGTTTCAAAGTGCTTTCATTCATTCTGCCATGTTGGTTTTTCATGCAGGGTGAGATGGCAGTAGAAATAAATCATGGTGTGGGAGGCATAAGCAATGAAGTCGGGTCTCAAGGCAACGGTAATAGTTCAAGTTACCGCTTGAAACCCAGACATGCAATAATGGCTGTGACTCATGCGTCATATCTCAAGTTCACTGATGGATAATAAAGAGGGCTGGCTTGCCGGGAATGGGAGGGTTGAGAGAGTCTGGGAAGTGAAAGAATTCTCGGCACCCTCCCAATGCCTTAACTTCCTAGCTATCAGAAGGGTTGATCGGGACATGCATACAGAGACAAGCCCCTGTATATATACGGGAACATGTATACAGACATGTTCTCGTACATACCCGGACATCTTACTGTACAGTGTACAGGTATGCATTAAGGTCTAAGCTATAACCCGAGAGCGGATTAATGAAAGGAGAATGAGAGACGTATGCAAGACGGATCAGACTACTGGCTGGAGTCACACAGGAGGAGGACATTGCAGTATGTAGTACTTCTTGTCCAGAAGATTAATCATGGGACACTCTCCTGTGCAAGTCCAGCCGTATTGGGGCTGCATGTTGCCAGTGTTAGGCCGAATTACAGACGCATGTACGAGAGGCCAGACTTGGGATCACACCATTTTCATTTGCAATGTTAAACCTGTACTAACCCAACTCTTCTTCTGCTATTTACTCCGTATAACTAGAAAGCTTCTTAAGAATAAAACGTCCCTTAAAGAGTCCCTTCTATTCAGGGAATTCATTTCCATAAATTGTTTTGCGGTCGTCTGATTTTGCACAACTCTAAAGCTCGCTTACGCGAAAACTAACATATTCCATGATTAAGCATTCATAAAAGAAGAAAGAAGAACAACGCAAAATGTGTGGGCATTGTATGTGTGGCAATTAACCAAGCAATATTTCTACTTCATGGAAGTGCACTGCAGAGGGGGGCAAGAGATGCAGATTCTAAGCCTCGTTAATCAGGGTGATGGAGATCATTTAAAAACGTTCCAGATAGAATTAAAGGGTAAGATAGATGAATATAATGAACCAAGTATAGATAATAACACATGATAACCCATGGTTACGTTCAACATAACGTGAATACTATTTCTTGAATACTAGTTTCGAGAGACCCCCCCCACAATGCCAAATCTACAAAGTGAAGCACAGCGTATGACCCGTTCTTCTTTTCTGAATGTCTGAGCAGAAGGCACTCGGGCTCTATTGGTATTCTACAGGGGTGTGCTGTCCCAGGACGGCCTCCTCCTCATCTCATCTACCTAATCTTGCCCAGTTGGGTCTTGGCTCGCGACAGAGGCTGCAGAGCGATGAAGTCATCCTCTATGACCACGCGGTTGGAGTACATCTACACAGGGACAGGAAACAGGAGAGCACACACACACACACACACAGACAGAACATGCACACGTAGACACAAATACAGGGAGGAAGGGTCAAAACAAGAGTGTGTGCACACACACACACACACACACGCAGTGAGTTAGAACCAATCATTTCACACACACACACACACACACACACACACACACACACACACACACACACACACACACACACACACACACACACACACACACACACACACACACACACACACACACACACACACACACACACACACACACCAACACACACACACACACAAAAACAGGACGAAGGTTAAAGAAGAAACAACAAACACCACAGAGAAATTTAAACAGTAGGAAAGTTATTATTTCTATTCTAGAGGAAGGAGAAACTGGAAGAGAAGGGAATGATCTCGTTTTACTGCCATACGTGTCAGTGTGTGTTCTCACGGGTGTAAAGCACCCTAGGGCATCAGTGTGATCAGCAGGGAACAACAGCGAAGCTGGGACTTATTCACCAAACTATTCCTGGAAGCCAGAGGGTGATTCTTAGAGAAAAGGGCTTTGATAAGAGTTACGATGTTACAGTGTGTGAAAAACCTTTCTACCTCACCGTCCCTCATTGCATTTCTATATGCTGGTTAATAAAACCCTTTTTAAATCGGTGCTTCAATGCAGTCATACTTTCTGGTTGTTCATGCGAAAGGGCTGCTTAGAATAATACATAAAGAAATGAAATATTGTCACATTGAAAGGTTACTCTTATATTATGGGATATCCTTTATATTATACTATACTAGCCTGGTTATTGCCAGACCAGGCTCAATCGTAGATTGCACGTTGGTCTGGGGAAGCTGATGTCATTTTCTTCAGCACAAGAGGCGTGATCGACGGTCCTAGTTCAAATGACTCTGTACGCAATTGGCTGCTTGCCATCGCTTCCCTGTCGCCATTGTCTTAAACCAGCCAATAGCGCGCCAGGGAGAAAAGCCAGCCTGGTGATTGGCTACCGCAAAAACGTATCGAAACTAGAAAGAAATGTATTGCTCTTCTCCAGACCCTTCAGGTCGTGGGCAGAATGGCCGGGGCTACCCAGTCTAATACTACAATATCACGGCCGTGGACATGACTTCAGCCCTGAACATATTAACGGACACATCCCAGACCCGGCCAGACGGTCCCAGGCCCCCCCCCCCCATACCTGGCTCTTCTGGGTGCCAGTGGGGTGCAGGTGCCGGTAAAGGACCTTCTTCAGCATGTCCGGGAACAGACAAGTGACGATGATGATGATGATGGTGAACCAGGCCGAGCCGCTGGACAGGAGCTGGACGAAGACGAAGTACATGTCCTGGGTCTGGACGAAGGGCCTGCAGGAAGGGGGAGGGTTAGGGGAGGAAGAGCAGGACAGAGCGACAACCACACACATAGAACCACCAATGGACATATAACCAACATAATGTTCCTCTACTTTTTTTTATTATTACTATATTTTTGTTATTGTATTATCTGTTATCTGCTGCTACTTATTTTTTATTATGGCTTATCTTCATTTTAGGGATGCACCGAAATGAAAATTCTTGGCCGAAACCGAAATCGAATATAGTGGAACAGTAGGCAGAAAGCCGAAACCGAATACGAATGTGGCTTTTGCTGTTTTTCATTAATTTTGCTTTAATTTTTCATTATTGCATAAATCAAACAATTAAATGTCCTTTATAAACTTTTTTGTCTTGCTTTTCAATATTCTTTTTACTCCTTCGGCTGAAACCGAAAATTATGTTTTGGGCCATTTTCGGCCGAACATTTTCGGTGGCCGAATATTCGGTGCATCCCTACTTCATTTACTTCCCTTTTGTATTGTTGCTGCTATGTGGCTGTTGAGGAACCAAGCCTAAGAATTTTACTCTTGTTTACTTGTACGATAAGATGTAAAAAAAAGTAACTGAATCTGAATCTAATGTATATCCTTTACTGTAGGTCAGTATAAGAGTATACTATACTATATTAGAGTAGTCATTAACTCAAGGGTTCAGATTGCTCACTTATTGTGTTTTACAATCCTGCATCAGTTACCTTCCTGACTCGTGTTCACCATACATACCCGCTGTGCCCTCATGCATCAAAGACCTCCCAGCATGGCTGTGCGCTCAACATGACTCCACTTCCACCCACACCATGATCGACTGATAATGCCCTGCCTTTGGTTGTGTGGAGAGACACCGACACAACCCGACTCTGGTCTTTGGGATTCTCACCAGATGATGCCTCCGTAGAAGAGCGAGAAGATGAAGTAGAAGGTGATGGAACCCCAGGTCACAAAGTGGTTCATCCACGTCCAGTAATGGGTCTCCAAGGCCAGCTACACACACACACACACACACACACACACACACACACACACACACACACACACACACACACACACACACACACACACACACACACACACACACACACACACACACACACACTTGAAATTCCGTCCCAGCCCTGCAGACTTCTATATCAACTGTTCCCTTCATTGCTCGTGATGATGAGGTTAGCCTAATTATATTTTAGCCAGACATCATTAGCAAAGTGATTGTTGGCCTGTCGAGATAATTGAGGGAAGACTGAGAAAACCGACCGCAATTCATTTAGGATTGGTTGGGGACAACATGAGGGTCTGGTCAAGCGGTTTGTTGTGTTATGTGAAGACCCTGTACCTGTAGTGTCACAGTGATGACCATGACCGTGTACACCAGTGTTCCAAAGGTCCAGTTCCCAAACATCTGAAAACAGAAACACAACCGTCAGGAAAACAACACCAAAACAGCATGATAACACGACGTTAACTCAGCACAATGCAGTAAACCCAAATCGTACATATATATATGAATATGTTTAAGTTCATTCATATACATTTATGTGTTTTAGTTACCCTCGGTGTGCAGGAGATTTTTGGAATACTTTAAAAGGGACGAATGAGGATAATGCTTAAACTATGGAAGGACTATCAGACTGTTGCTGAAACATCAAAGGATGGTTGAAAAAACATGCAGAATATTTAGCAACGGCTAAAAGAGGAAGAGATAATCCTGACTTAAAAAGTTAAATGGACGAAATGTAGACTACTCTCGAACCGGGGGACACATGCACTGAACCGCTCTGCTTACCAGCTGCTTGTTAGCCCGCAAGACCTGAAGACATGCACAGCGTGAAAAGAACAGAAGGAAAAGGAAATGAAGACAGACGGAAAGAAAACCAGCCAGAGAAAGCAACCACAGGGAGTCGTTGTTTTAGTTTGGGAAATCCAGAAACCACAAAACCAAGGGAGGGATGTAGAAACAGAGACACAGGGGAGGTAGACGAGAGAGTGGGAGAGAAGAGGGGGACACATTGACTGACATGAAGACGGGCACAGAAACAGGTTAAAGACTGTTCTAAAGGCCGATTGGCTGCTTGTGAGACAGGCTGCTGGTCAGGCACACAGAGAAGGACCAGAGCATCAGAAGGAGAGAACGAGGGAGACAGAAGAGGGAGAGGCTGATAGAGAGATGCATAGAGGGGGGGGACAATCAATGAGGAGAGAGGCAGGAGGACAAGAAAGGCATAAAGCCCAATTCAATAACTGGCAGAGATTTGTCCAGCACATTCATAGCCAATCCAAAGAAATCACACAGACAGAGATACGCACAAACACAACTCAAACACTTGTACAGACGTGGTGTTGACTTGCATTGTGCCCTCAGCATTCTGAGACTCATATTGACAGTGATGAACCGTTCCAAAAATGTCATCACAGCTTATACATACATTTCATTCCGGAAAATGTATATTCTTTACCATCTAAAAGACACACACCTACACACACACCTAAGGACAACAACCAACCACAAACACAGACAAATACAACAGTGAATACACACCAGGGCTGTCCCAATACATCATTTCAGGCTTCAGATGGTCGCTAAAGTTTCCTTTCTTATTCGAAAAGGAATTTAAGTGTAAAGTATACCATAAATAAAAGAAGAAAGTACATTCATACTGTGGTTCCCTTTCCCTGCCTGAATCGGAGCTGGCTGAGCCAACTGCTGCAGAATCACGATTTTACAAACTTATCGTTTTTATCTTTCAGTGCTATTTTTGACAACGCAAAGAGCGAAGCTACAACATCACATTGCATCGCTGCGTGGGCGGCTGTGGCTTCCCGATCAACTCAGATATGAATACCTACCGTACAAACAAATTTCTATATATTTTTTTTTGGTTACACCACTAAAAGACAGACACACGATCCCACACACACAGACACAGACACACACCTGTCCGTTGCCATTCAGGCTGGTATCCTCTCCTATCAGAGCGTAGGACCCGAAGAAGAAGATGAAGGCATGACAGAATCCCAGCAGAGTCCAGTAGAGAAAGGTCCGGAAGGAGAGAAGAGAGTTCCTGCTTATGTCCCTGTGAGGAGATGAGATAAACACAGAATTAAAAACCACTGAAAACCACCTTTATCTTCAGGTCACTCATGCTGCCATTTAGACCGAAAAACAAACAAAGTAGAACAGAAATAAGAGTGCATAAAATAACATGCAACTGCAAAAGTGCGAGTTAGATGTCGTCTTGTTCCCCCTGACCTGTAGAGGGCCGGTTTCGTCTGGAGGACGTGGGGGTGGACCAGCTGCTCAAACAGGCTGTACACCAGGATGGGCAGGGAGGTGAAGAAGATGTTGTACAGGGTCAGGTATGCACCGTCGTACAGGGTCTGCAAACAGAAGTCTGTTAGCACCCTTCTTTGTGAGAACCCGCTACGGAGCAGATCGGTTAGGTAGGGATTATGTTGGTTCTAACACAGGGGGAAGGATTCATTTTCACAGCCAAACTATTCCTTTAAACTATCATGGTTAAAGAACCTCAAATGATCAGTGACTGAAGCGGACTCAAGCCGTGATTCTCGCAGCATCGAGCAGACATTGATGTGAACGATTTGTGAAGAGGCATGAAAACCAAGGGATGCAAAGACAGACAGACAGACAGACAGACGGAGATAGAGACTTACTTGTTGTGAAAACAGACAGAAGAACTGGTATAAAAACTGTGGTGTGATAAAACACACATTCTAGAAAAAGAGACAGTGAGAGAGACAGAATGACAAAAACAGATTACACATCATTCAGGCTGAGGGGCACGAACACATTTGTAACACACGTTACTTTGGCTCCGGTCACACTGCATGCTTTAGTGCTCAATTCCTAGTTATTGCTCAGATATTGAGCTGAGCTGTTGCTTTTTACCTTGGCTGGATACATTATTTATAAAATGCAGCCAGTATCAGATCCAGTGTGAGCTGCTCTCAGTCTGAAGTGACCGACGTGCGCAGAATAACAATATTAAACTGGTCCCACGCAGCACGCGGCTGTACGGAGTGATAGACGGAGGCCACTGAAGTCAGCGTTTCCTCTCATTGATGACGGCTGATGTGCCGAATGTGTGATAAGATGACTTAACAATGTCTTTTCGCAGAGAAATGTCTGCCGGTTTGGTCTCGTGCGTGTGGATGCAGCGGTGGAGCCAGGAGTGGTGGGATTGTGAACGGCTACACAACTTAAACTAGACCTAAACTAACTCAAGAGACTAAGGGTAAGCTACCTGAACTAGTGTGCCTGCCAAGAATTACCTTGTAAAAAAAGTACTGCACAAGATGAGCTATTCGTATGTAGTAGAAGTGGCCGTGGACCAACAGCAGTTTGGACAGGAACTTAAACCGGGCGATTGCATAGTCGCTGTTTCTCACGGCCTGCCTCCCCTCCTTCCCCATGATGCCTGAGGGAGGAACACGCACATCCACACGTTACAATTACAATTAGGGCATTTAGCAGACGCTTTTATCCAAAGCGACTTACATCAGTTAATACACACAATGACACACCGACGGCAGAGTCGACCATGCAAGGCGACAGCCAGCTCGTCAGGAGCGGTTAGGGTTAAGTGTCTCGCTCAGGGACACATCGACACTCAGCTAGGAGGGGCTGGGGATCGAACTAGCAACCTTTCGGGTTACAAATCAACTGCTGTACCTCCTGAGCTAAGCCGACCCCACGTTACACCGCGGTTACACCCAGCGACGTCTCGTTCTGAATGCGTGTGTGCGTTGGCTCTTATGCATGCATACCTATCCCCACGTGGGCCTCCTGGATCATGCTGACATCGTTGGCCCCATCTCCGATGGCCAAGGTGATGGGCCTCTCCGGGGACGTCTTGAACAGATGCACCACCTGAACGCCGCACGGAACCAGAGCTAAATATTACCTTCTGACCCTCGCCTCAAACATGAAGCAAAGCCAAAAGTCACCTCTGAAGAGAACAAGCAAAGCACTGGATAGATAACGACAGAGATGGATTAAGTCAGTGCAATTGTGAAATCGCCCAATCCACTTTGTGATCGAGTGCCCTTTTAGACGCGACCGGAAACAGATCCAGTGCATCCCTATGAAGTCATGCTGTTCCAATCCAGAGGACTTGAATCATGCTTGGGTTTGAGCGTTCCCTTGGGTTCTGACGGGACGTGGGGGGGGTCAGTGGGGCCCCCTCACCTTGGCCTTCTGCAGGGGGGCCATGCGGCAGCAGAGGACGGCCGAGCAGTTCTTGCACACGTCCATGAAGAGCTTCTCGTGCTGCCGCAGCGCCAGAGACAGGCTGGCCCCGTCCACCACCAGGCCGTGCTGGATGACGTGGTCGTCGTTGATCCTGAGGAGGGGGGGAGGGAGGGAGGGAGGGAGGGAAGGGATCCATCAAACAGGACATTAGTGGGCGGCATGTGGCTCAGGAGGGAGAGCGGGTTGGCTGGTAACAGGAAGGTTGCTGGTTTGATCCCGGCTCCTCCGAGCTCGAGGAGTCCCTGAGAAGGCACCTCACCCTAACTGCTACTTATGAGCTGGCTGTCGCCCTGCGTGGTCGGCTCCGCCGTCGGTATATGAATGAATGGTTGCAAGTCGCTTTGGATAAAAGCGTCAGCAAAATCCACCAAATGCAAATGTAGTGGGAAGGGAAGGGGGAGGGAGGAGCAACGTGGTGGCATGAGGGAGAACTCAAATGTAAAGAGTGATACATGGGAGTCCAAACGGACAGGGAGGGAAAGGGTCAGCAGGAGGTCAGAGATATGGTACCAGAAGAGACGGAGGGAAACAGGGATGCGAGAAAACTGAAGAAAGCAAAGGAAAACAAGACGGAAGAAGATTCCGAGACTAACGAGCCCAGTGTAGAAGTGTGCCGTCATGTGCACTTCTACTCAGGGCTCATTAGTCTCGGTATCTTCTTTAGGACAAATCGATGCCGTCGCCATAGCAACGGGTCTCCTGCCTCCACCTTGGTAATGACTCATCAGAATCACCACGGTTACCCCAGAGAACAACCGATCCCTCCGGGGCCACGGAGACTCCGACGAGCAGAGCCCACCCACGTAACCACAGAGACCGTAGCTGTGTTCGACATCGTTCCCCATCACGGATATAGTGCACTGTAGAGGGTGCTCGCCATTTTGTAGTGGTGTTCGAATTCTCAGTGGTTAATTTCATGCACTATATGGTGGACTTAAAATACCCAAAATTTGAGTGTACATACGATGTTCCCTACATGTTTCTCCCGTACACCACAATGCAATGCGGTCGTGTTTTTCCGGAGGAGAAGAAGAAGCTGAATAACCGCGAAAACTAATACATTTAATGATGGAATGAAATGAAAGGTCATCAATTTATTTGGGATTTAACATCGAAAATGTAACGTTCAAAATTAATAAAAAAAACCTTGATCAAGGAAATGTAACATTCAACATCAATACAACCTCCAGCTTTCCTCTCGAGTGCCCGGTTTGTGTACATGATGTGGGCGCGTCTGTCTGCGTCACACAAATACCCGGCGCATATACTGACGCAAATGACGTTTAGATATGTTCAGCGTAGTGTCCGAATTCTGGTTTGTGCACTATATCATGAACACTATATAGGGAATAGTGAGTGAGTGAATAGGGAACAATATCTGTTCCTCACGGTGTGACATAACTTCACACATTCATACCAACAGGCCTCATATGTCCTTGGCGACTAGAGAGCCTTCTTTCTCAGGTATCAATTCTAGAGATGCAAGCGGTACAGGGTGTTCGAGAACGTCCGTCTCATACAAGGAGCCTTTCATTCATGTATCAATTCTAGTGACAAAAGCGGCCCAGGGTGTACGAGAAACTCAGATGCTCAAGGCCACAAAAACAAGTGTAGTTCCCGCACATAGCCACAAGGGAACAGCAACGTGTACACATACGGGTATCCAGGAGGCGGGAGTTCAGCACCATGCTTAGCAACAGTTCCTCTTTGCTCAGACCTTCTGAGAACCATCCCTACTCTCTACACATTAGAAGGACTCATTTAATGAAGGACCCATTACTTTTGGTTTCACAAATGATTCGCTGCTCAAAGCAGGGCAGAATATTTCTCAGTGAGCAAATTAAGGCAGATTTGTGAGAGGATACACATTTTGTTTGTTCAGACTACCCTACCCCCTGTTTAGCATTCCACTGCGTCGTTCTCCCGTCTTACCTCCTGGCCAGTAGGCGGAGCTGTTCGGCACACTCGTTGTCTGTGCGCTGCTGCAGCAGCTCCAGGATGTTCATGGTGCGGTGGAAGTGGCCGCAGGACAGGCTGACGCTCACCGCCGTCTCGTGCTTGTCCCCCGTCAGCACCCACACCTTGATGCCGGCCAGGCGCAGGGCCTCGATGGTCTCCTGCACCTTGTCCTGGAGCCTGGGGGAGGGTTATCGTGTTATGAATAATACAAGGAGATGATTAGGGAAGCTATTAAAAACCAGAGCATTCCTTATTTAATGCGACTTCAATCATCCCCTCGACCTTCTCAAATGAGACCGATGGCTCCGGTTTTAGTGAGTCCCGAAGTCTATTAAAGTCAGGTGCATGAAAGATCAAAGCAATCGCTCCCTGAGTTTATGTGATGTATCGGTGAATCGTCAGAATTCTTTACAAATGTTGAGAAGTCGACTGTAAAAAGAAAGAAACTGTAAAAGAGGGAGTCCGTAAAGGTCTGATCCCAACATCGTCTGGAGCGGCCACAGTTTGAACCGCATCTGAGGGCTTCATTCCCTGGCTGTGAGGCCCCCTGCTGCCCCAGCGGCCCTGGCTGTGAGGCCCCCCTGCTGCCCTGGCTGTGAGGCCCCCTGCTGCCCCAGCGGCCCTGGCTGTGAGGCCCCCCTGCTGCCCTGGCTGTGAGGCCCCCTGCTGCCCCAGCGGCCCTGGCTGTGAGGCCCCCCTGCTGCCCCAGCGGCCCTGCCTGTGAGGCCCCCCTGCTGCCCTGGCTGTGAGGCCCCCTGCTGCCCCAGCGGCCCTGCCTGTGAGGCCCCCCTGCTGTGCTGGCCCCGTACCTGTCCTCCACCCCCGTGGCCCCCAGCAGCTGCAGGTCCTGCTCGATGAAGTCGAAGGCCTCCTGCAGCCGCTCGTCCCGGTGCTGCAGGGCGGTGCGCGCCGCGCCCAGGCGGCGCTCCACCTCCGCGTACGACTCCGGGCTGAAGAACCGGCACGCCACCACCAGGGTCCGCAGTCCCTTCTGAGACGGGGAGAGGGAGAGAGGGAGAGAGGGAGAGAGAGAGAGAGAGAGAGAGAGAGAGGGAGACAGAGACAGAGACAGAGACAGAGAGAGAGAGAGAGAGAGAGAGAGAGAGAGGAGAGACAGAGACAGAGACAGAGAGAGAGAGACAGAGAGACAGAGAGACAGAGAGACAGAGACAGAGAGAGAGAGAGAGAGGGAGAGAGGGAGAGGGGAGAGAGGGGGAGAGAGAGAGAGGACAGACAGACAGACAGACAGACAGACAGACAGACAGACAGACAGAGAAGGGGGAGAGAGAGAGACAGAGAGAGAGAGAGAGGGGGGAGAGAGAGAGAGAGAGAGGGGGGAGAGAGAGACAGAGAGCGAGAGCGTTATTGTAAAATCATGGGAGAGCCTCAAGAAAAGAGATAAAATAAGAAAAGTGTGTTGTGTGAGGACCAAAAGAAGACGGTAAGGAAGAAGGATTTGGCATAAAAAAAAGAGGAAAAAAAATAGTAGGCCTAAGCGAGAGAGCGAAGAGATGAGGCCAAACAATGAGTTCAGTGTGGCCGTTAATCACAGGACCCGGTCAGCAGGCAAGACACAAATCAAACTAAGACAAGGAGACTGAGACGCCACGAAGAACCAACGACATGGCACAGAGCGCGCGCGCGCGCGTCCGCGCGTGTGTGCGTGTGTGTGTGTGTGCAATACCGCTGTGGAGGAACAGTTATAGTCTATCTTGAACCAGGGGAGGCCGAACTAGTGATAATAGGGTTGTAAACATGCCATGTGCACACGCACCCAAAATGATGGTCAAGGTCTCAGGAGCATCTTAAAGTAATGGAACGGCCACAGTATCCTTTACAACTGGCACAGGAGAGAAACTGGCCTTCATAATTCTTTTGTTGTGTTTTTGTTTGGATGCCATTTACCTGCACTAGGCTTCAAGGCACAACAAGCGTTTGTTGGCTCCCCATACTTTTGGCTTCCAAAACGTTGTAATGTACAATAAATTGTACAATAAAACAAAGAAGGGTACGCCAACTGTTCCCTTCCTCATGGAACACAATTCTGAACAAACAATAGTTTGCCCCTTGAGATATTTTCAGGTCTACTACTTCCCTATTCATATTGTGCTATGGCAATTCCACACACATTTTGCATTGCCTTTCACAAGTATTCAGTTCTCATAACAAAACAACTTAAGACTAATTAAAAATAAAATACTTTGATTATTCAATTAAGATGCTCATGTAACCCATTTCCAGCCAAACATGTTAAGTGCTAATGGCTTTCAATAAAAAACAAGAAAAAATGCATTTCTCACCAGAGCAAACTCATCCACATGCAGTCTGGTCTTCTCTATATCTCCGCTGGTGGCGAAAGGCAAGATGGCAGACTCTGCCCCCTTGGTAAACAGCACTTTACCTCCTGGTGAGTCAACAAGAGAAGCAGATAGTCCGGGCTCACATTTCACTGCACTTCACCACTTTGTATAGAGAATGTTGTAATGAACCGTTAAAGATATACGTATAGATCTATACCTGAGGGAGACTCCAGTATGACACTCATCCTCCTACGGTTTGCATCAAACTCCAAGACATGAAGCAGTTTATACCTGAGAGAGAAAGATAGACATACACAGCATTTACATCTTTACTAGGGAGGGCTGGTAAATATTACTATGTACTGATATGAGGGAAGGCCATCAAATATGTACCATCTTACACCTTAACTTGCAATGTTTGTAAGGAAAGGAAGAGGTGGTTACCAAAACTTTCGTGCTTGAAAATAATATTGTCGACGTATATATTTGAATTTCAGTCCTTATTTACCATCTGGAAGACATACCACAATGGTGAAGTCTGAACGGCGTGCTGCATAACCTACTTTTCAGACTTGCCGCAGGTTTTGATTTCCATGGTTTCCCCGTTGCTACCGCTGAAGGCCACGCCCATCCTGGGGAACACAGCAGTAAGCAGCGAGCAATGAGCTGCCTGTGTGGGGGGGTGTCAGAGCCACTGGTCGTCACTATTTATCAATGGAAGCATCCGTTTAAGGCGGCAGTCAGCCCCATGAGAGGCACGGCAGTTAGCATGCTGCGGGGTACAATTATCAAAGTGAATAAATATCATTTTAAACAGAAGCCGGCACTTCAGACCCCAAAGGCTTCTCCGTGGTAGTAGTAGTAGTTGTTGCCGTTTGTACCAAATGGGGGAATAGGGAGGTTCTGCAGCAGTCGCCATCCACCACACAGAACGCTCCGTCTCCACAAAAAACACAACAGACCCAGTAGCAATAGAGTACTTAAGTGGAAACGTCACGTTGTCCTTGCAACCAGATTTTCTGTTCCAAACAACCGAACGAGATATGGCGTTTTCGATTGCTTCCATGTGTTGTTTCTTTCAAAAGGAAATAAATCAATTTCAAGAGTTGAAAATCACTACCAATCGAAACCTTTCAAGGATTTCATGTATTCCCCTGTGGTATTAAAAGGAAAAGTTCGTAAACGTTAGTTTATTATATATTTTTTTATATGAAGACAATCTATTCTCAATATTACTTGCATCATTGGTAAAGCAATCTCGCAAAAAAAATCATTCCTTTTCTATAAAACGTTCGTGTGGCATAGGATTTCCCCTTGTTCATTTGGTTTTTTGTATAACCGAAAATCGGTTGCTACGGAAACGTGACGTCACACTTTAGTACTCCATTAGCCAGGAGCCCCTGTACCTCCCGAACAGCAGACAATGCATAACTGCAGTGCGTGAGACTTCATATTTGACTTCCACATTGTTCACCCTTTAAAGATTGCATCAGCGAGGTTGGGTGACGTCGCTTCTGACGGTGTTTGAGGCGAGATCCCAAACAAACAGAGCCAGTTCGCCCCTCCCTTCCGTGTTTCGTGCATCCAGTAAAAACCATCATGAACGCTGCGCAAAACCCCACCAACACCCACCCCTGTGGGTGTCGGTGATTGGTTGGAATGCTATTTATTTTGGTTTTGAGTGATTGGTAGTACCATTTGTTTCCGTGTACGATCTCGGAGCGTAGGCTGCCTACAGAGACGCGTTTTTTAGCGGATCGTGAGGAAAGATCAGAGGAATGTGATCATTTATGTTCCGGCCTAGGACCGCCGATACAACCTTTAAGGTCCCCGGGGGGGGCCGTACCTCTTGGTGGCCTCCACCAGGGCCTTCTCGTCGGGCGAAGAGGCGTAGTACTCCATGGTGCCAGAGGCGAAGCCGTTGGCGTGGGAGAAGGGGTCCCCGCCACCCCCCAGGCTGTCGGGCTGGTCGTAGCTGATCTGCACCGTGTGGCACAGAGCGACCGCCTTGAGGAACAGCAGCTCGTCCCCCGTCTGCAGGCACAGGGGGCAACGCACGGGGCCGTGTGAGGGAGGATGGCTGAGACCGTCATGGACTAAGGGGAGGAGAGCTATCGACTGCAGATGTTAAATTGAAATGGTCTCGTACACTCGGATACATTACCTTCACATACCGTCGTGGAAATATCAATCATAACTAAGATACAATCATATACAAATTACATTAACCTTGTTTATATAATTACTATTCACATTAAAAGGAACTGTATACATTCTCCCTGTAGCTTAAGATACATCCCTTCCTCTCTCTAACTGAGAGAGGTTAAGAAAGTTCACATTTGCATTCCCACTGGAGCCACTATGGCTGATACTAAGGCCAGGCCTATCGACTGACTTCTTTATTATGTAGATTCCTTTAACCTTCTTGCAGCCTTGCTTGCAGACTTGCAGACATGTCCACTTCTCCCATAGTGTATTGCAATTAAATTGGCCTCTCCCGCCAATCCTAAACTCTCCACTATGGTCACTCCCACTACCTGTTTATTCCCACGATGCCAACGTTTCCCTATAAGAACCACCCATTGTCTCACTGAATGTATCCGTGGTAACTTTGCTGCCTGTACTTTCCCATGATCATGCTCTAATATTGGATCAAAATTTCGCTGGCCGACGTGTCCTAAAAATAAGTTGTTCTTCATCAAATACTATTTACAGTTGGACAAGTTCAAGTCCATGATGATTTAAGTTGTTGAAAACTAATTCAGAGGGCTTTGTTTATGAAAGATAGGGCTGAACGATTAATCGATTTCAAACCGACATTGCGATGTAATAGAAAGCGATATGCAAATCGTAAAGGCTGCGATAAAAAATAAATGTCAAAAATTGTGTTTACAGTTACTGGAGTTCAGTAAGATTTGTATTTCTTTTCTTTTACAATTCAATAGTTAAATAAAGATTTTATAATATCAATTCATGCATCAATTCATCTCAACACATAGGCCTGGCCTAAAGGAAAGAGCAGTTTATATGTTGACTGCTTCTATGTTGTGTTGGTCATGCTAAAAAAATAATCGCATACTAAATTGCAATACTGGTCAAAATAATGGCAATTCGATTATTTCCCCAAATCGTTCAGCCCCTATCTACCGACATGAAGTTTACCGACGTGTGGGGCAAGAGAGTGAGAGGGCCCCTTATGTCACTAGCTCGCTGGCCACCAGCAATGCCAGCGGGCTATCATGAAACAGCTTGCCAAGAAGATTCAGCATCCATAACTCCATCGATCCCACAACCTTTCCCTCTCTGAGGCCTTCGTGAATCACCATGACAACTCTCTGGAGTCCGAGTGGCACCACAATGGTTTAACTTGATTATCTTAAGCCGGATGTCACAAAGTGCCCTTAGGCATAAGGGAACCAACGTGTCCTAAATGTAAATGCATCTTGGTATAATTGTATGTAAATATGAGAGAGGGAGAGTGAGAGAGGGAACCAGGAGGAGTGATATGGCGTGCTTTGGGAAACGACAGAAGGGTGTGTAACATAAATCGACAGGAAACAGAAGTGTACTTTATGGGCAGAATCCCATGTATAAAACGTGTTTAAAGCGAGTGAGGCTTTTACCAGAGTGGCGTTGGAGCCGTCCAGCGTGTCTTCCATCACGCCCTCTGGCACCAGCCGGCCGTTCAGCTCCTGGTATTTGATCCCGTTGATGGAGCACTCACGGAAGTACATCTCGTTCTCCGTGAGCGTTCCCGTTTTGTCGGTGAAAACGTACTCCACCTGGGTCAGGCGTAGGAGAGCCAACAGCACAGATGAGACACAGACACTAACCGACCCAGATGAGCACACCAATCACTTCAAAAGGATATTCACGCAGTTAACTCAGCTTCCATTTAATGGATACTGCACACACATATAGTGTAACTCTGCAATATGGAATAATTAATGATCATCATGGTAATCATAGGAAACACACTATTGATTGGAACCATCGACCGTTCCGTCTGCACAGAGTGAGACTGATGATAAATCCATACCATCTCAAATTGCCAATGATGATTGTGACAATAAATGTGTGCATTTAGTTTCGCCCTAATGATAGTGTGTGTGTATGCACGCGTGTGCGCATGTTTGTGTGTATGCACGTTCGTGTGCATTCGTGCATGCGCGTTTGTGCGTGTGTATGCGCGTGTGTGTGTGTATGCACATGTGTGCATGTGCGCGTGTGTGCGCGTGTGTGCGCGTGTGTGCGCGTGCGTGCGCGTGCGCGTGCGTGCGCGTGCGTGCGTACCTGTCCCAGCTCCTCGTTGAGGTCTGAGGTGTTGACCTGGGCCTTCTGGTCGCTCTCCTCGTGGTACAGGTCCAGGTCCCAGCCGATGAAGAAGGAGCCCAAGAACTTCTGCATCTCCACGGTGACGTACAGCGAGATGGGGATGATGTAGTTGTAGAGGACCAGGAAGGCCAGGAAGTCCGAGATGAACTTGAGGATCTGGAGAAAGGGATCTCATTCCGTTACTGGGATCACAGACAGGAGCAACAAGGAGATGATGACGCTCATGTTATGAGTACTTTTTTTAAATAATTGTTTGTTTGTTTGATTTGTCTATTCATGATTTGTGCTTGTCAATCTAGGAATTCATATTAAATATCCATTTGTCATATCCATATTTCAAAGGATATTACAAATAATAAAATGACCTGGCTTCATCTTCTAATCCTCACTTGGTTTTGGCCTGGTAGGGACGGTTACAGATGGAAATGGGTTCAGACGAGATTTATGTAGGGTTACAGCAGAGTCAGGTCAAGTCTTAACAACAAACGTGGTTCCAGCTCTGCATCTAGCCCAGGGGGATGGAACAATAGGGAGAGCAGCGTTCTAGTAGTGTAGGGTTCATCGCCATTGAGCAGGACACCAAGGGAATAATAAAAAAGAGACAATGAAGTAGAACAGGAAAAAGTAGGGAATAAAATGGAGAAAAAAAAAAAATATGATTGAAAGGAAAAGAAAATAATGAGAAACAAAGGGAAGAAGAAAGAACCAGCCTAGTAGAAATATGGGGAGTGTTAGTTTTTGGTCAACCTTCCAGGCCATTCTCATTCACTTCCTCTCAACCACTGCTCCAACATCCCCATCATTTGGCATGAACTCATAAGCACTTTGAGAGCGGGATAGTGAGGGACAGAGGGACACTCATCCACTCATCTGTGATCCAGCCCGGCATCACTACTTAAAGGTTGTATCAGCGATTCTAGGCCGAAACATAAATGATCACGTTCATCTGATCTTTCCTCACGATCCGCTAGCTGCCCGCCCCATAAGCAGGCCGTCAAAAAAACACGTCTCTGTAGGCAGCCTGTGCTCCGAGATCTTACACAAAAACATGGATGCACGAAACATGAAAGGGAGGGCTGAGCTGGCTCTGTTTGTTTGGGATCTCGCTTCAAATAGCGACAGCAGTGACGTCACCCAACAGCTCTGACACAACCTTGAAGAGGAACGGTCCTGCGAGAGGCCCCAGCAGGCGGTCGACCTACCGGGCTGCTGTTCTTCTCCTGCTCCGTCTTCTGGTTGTAGAAGGGCTCGTCCCACTGGTTCTCCGCCTGCCACGCGTACTTCAGGATGGTACTGAGCACTGCCTCGAACAGCAGGATGCACAGGTAGATGATCAGGAAGGTGTTCATGGACCTGCCACAGAACAGACGCCAGAACACCCTTCAGCACTCTGAACCCCTCCTCAGCCACTATGCATTTAAGTACAACGGTATTCAAATAGTCGTAGGATGACTGGCAATTAGTCCTTACGTTAAAGGGATGATATCATGCTTTTTCCCTTTGCTTTAGACTGTTAAATGAACGCAAGATATATAGTGTTTTTTTGGGAGACAAGGAAAACCCACAACAGGGCGAAAAACATTAAACAAGAAAAGAACGTCCCCACTCACTTCTCCACTGCGGAACGTTTCTGGGACTTGCACTTGTAGTTGAGAGCCATCTTGGATTCCATGCCCGTGTAAACAGCCACACCTGCAGTGGTGCAGACAGCGATAATTAATAATGATGAATCACCGATTGTACTCTGCTAGACAGAGCAAGCATAATGAGTGTCTGAAGGAAAAACACAAACATCTCATTATTATCTTATAACTAGAGTCTAGACACACCATCATTTTTTGGGTTTTCGGAACTAAAGGTATTTTTGCACTAATGTTCTGTAATGAAGATGTGTGAGGGTTCCCTCTGGCTGGTACTATGACAGTGGGTGGGCAGGGACCAGGCCAGCAGCAGCGACCAAATGAGAGAAAATGAGCGCAAACTTACCGGTTCGGCTGGGCGCCTGATTTAATCAAAAATAAATAAAGGGACATTTTAATGTTGTGTTCAAGATAGTGGCGTACCGAAAATCTCTTTGGTATTTTTCAACCTGGCTCCTCGCAACAGCAAATTCTCCGGCCCCAGCGGTCTGATAGAAACACACACACACACACACTAAAATCAACTTTTGTTTGTATACCTTATGAATGTGTAAGGTAAAGAGACTTCCCACACACAGTTGGGCTCAATTTGAAAAGGAGAATGTGTACGGCGCGGGTAAAGATGATTAACGGGGCGGAACGTCGCCGTCTGCTCGGCAGCTGTAACGGTTACAGCAGCGCCGCGCTGATTAACCACACAGAGAGGTGGGCGTAGGCTCACCGTACGATCTCCTCCCCCTCCTGGGTCACAGTGATCCTCCCCACGAACCTGCACGTACAGGTAGGGAGGGGGGGGGAGGGAGGGAGGGAGGAAGAGAGAGAGAGAGAGAGAGGAAGAGAGGAAGAGAGGAAGAGAGGAAGAGAGAGAGAGAGAGAGAGAGAGAGAGAGAGAGAGAGACCGATGGAGAGAGAGAGGGGGAGAGAGAGGGGGAGAGAGAGAGAGAGGGGGAGAGACAGAGAGACCGATGGAGAGGGAGAGAGAGAGGGGGAGAGAGAGCGAGAGAGAGGGCAGGAGGTCAGAGAGAGAGGAGAGATATGCAAAACAAATGAGCATTTTGTCTTTAACTGGACTGCTGGGTAAATGGGAGGGCTCCTTGGTTTGGACTAGAGGGCTGGGTTGTGTGCAAGACCAATTTGCATGCATATGTGATGAGGCGTGTGTGTGTTGGAAGGGGGGCGATCACAGTGTGTGTGTGTGTTTGTACCTATACAAGTCAGGGTCAGGCTGTTGACACTCAACCACAGCCTGCAAGGACTCCAGCCTGGACCCCGACTGACACACTGATGTTTCTGCCACTGAGAAATGGGTCTAGTTCACACACACACACACACACACACACACACACACACACACACACACACACACACACACACACACACACACACACACACACACACACACACACACACACACACACACACACACACACACACACACACACATTAGGCAAACAGACAGCATCTTCATTTCCTAGATGAGTAACGGAACAGAGAGAGGAAATGCCCGCTAAACGGGCATTTCATTGCTAAACAGACGATTGAGCTTACCTCAAAAACACTAAACGTACACCAAGAAGTGACCTCAATGCCTCATACTGAAACCACCGTTACAGGTCCAATGTGGGCACTACGCATCACAACTGCTTAATAAATGGCAGTTTCGGTTTTTAAAGACAACGAGTCTCTGCCAGGCCCACACCAGGAAGGAGAGAATAGAATGCGAGACAGTGCATGAAGAGAAAGGCCTGTGGACTTCTAATACAGACTCCCAGTTGAAAGAAGAACAGAGCGAGAGAAGAACACTTGGTAAACATTACAGGACTGTTTGCCAGAACAAAGTTCTTGCAAGCTATACAGATACAGAAACCTATCCAACCATGTTAAGCAGGAAATAAAAAAAAAAAAAAAAAAATATATATATATGTATCCTTTATAAGCTCTAGGATACACAGTCCAGTGCTTGATGGGAAACATCCAGTCAATTCTGTTAAAGATTGTATCAGCGATGTTGGGTGACATCACCTCTGTTGGTTGAAGCGAGATCCCAAACAAACGGAGCCCGCCCTTCCCTTCAGTGTGTCGTGCATTCAGTAAGAATGATCATAAACGCAGCGGAAAAACCCGCAGCACCCACCCCTCGTCGGTGATTGGTTGGAATACTATTTATTTTGGTTTTGCGCGTTTTTTTTGTGTACGATCTCGGGGCATGGGCTGCCTACAGAGACGCGTTTCTTCGGCCCTGTGTGTGTGGGGCGGGGCGGGAGGGGGGGGGGCTACCTTGAGGTTGGTCTCTCCGTCGAGGCTGGCCGTAGTGATGTGACAGGTGCCCTCGGAGCGGTCCGACGACAGCAGCACCAGGTCGGCCGGGAACGTCTCGTCTTTAGCCACGCGCACGATGTCCCCCACCTGCAACACACAAAAAGTTTTACATTTCAGGGGATTTTGCTGACGCTTTTATCCAAAGCGACTTTCAACCATTCTTTCACACATTCACACGCCGACAGCGGAGTCGACCACGCAGGGCGACAGCCAGCTCGTCAGTGGCAGTCAGGGTGTGGCGTCTCGCTCAGGAACACCTCGACACACCGTCGAGCACCTCGAGGAGCCGGGATCGAACTAGCAACCTTCCAGTTACCAGCCAACCTCCTGAGCTGCTGTCGCCACTCATGCATGGGTAAGCACGCACACACCGTTTGTTCTGCATCGGTGGCCCTTGATTCCAAATCTGCCATGTCTCTAAAGAACGTGTGCCCATATCGGTTATTTGGCAAGTGGTGGTGGTTGTGGTCCTACCCGGATGTTCTTGGATCTCGTCTGGACCAGGCTGCCGCTTCGAACCACAAACACCGGAGCCCCGTTGACCTCGTTGTCTGCGTTGTGCCGCAGCCAATCCTCATAGCCCTGCCAGAGGGAAGAACAACGTTCAGCCAGACGCTCGGATCAGATGTTACAAAAACGCCACTCAAAACCTCCTGCGATTGTCTCGCACAAACCCTCCCTCCTCGCCTGAAGGCTGCGTTTCCATTACACCAAGCAGCACTGCAGCCTTCACAGAGCAATTCACTGCGCACACCTTCGACCTGGGAACATCTTTTGGTTGGCATGGTAACCGTGAAGCTCATCGTGGCCCCTGCTCACCTGTTTGATGGCAGTGACGGTGATGACAAAGAAGAGAGGCAGGCCGCTGGTGACGGGGGACGTCGGGGTGTCGATCATCAGCTAGAGACGGACAGAGACACAAGGTAGTGGAAAGGTTTGACAGGCTACAAAATGGATTCAGCAGAGTGGAGAGAGAGAGAGAGAGAGAGAGAGGGGGGGGGAGAGAGAGAGAGAGAGAGTGGAGAGAGTGGAGAGAGAGAGAGAGAGAGAGAGAGAGACAGAGAGGGACGGAGAGAGAGAGAGAGAGAGACAGAGACAGAGAGACAGAGAGAGAGAGAGAGAGAGAGAGACAGAGACAGAGACAGAGGTGGAGAGAAGGAGAGAGAGAGAGAGGAGAGGAGAGAGAGTAGAGAGAGAGAGAGAGAGAGAGAGAGAGAGAGAGAGAGAGAGAGAGAGAGAGAGAGAGAGAGAGAGAGAGAGAGAGAGAGAGAGAGAGAGAGAGAGAGAGAGAGAGAGAGAGAGAGAGAGAGAGAGAGAGAGAGAGAGAGAGAGAGAGAGAGAGAGAGAGAGAGAGAGAGAGAGAGGGAGAGGGAGAGAGAGAGAGAGAGAGAGAGAGAAGCGTGAGAGTGAGAGAGAGAGAGAGAGGTGTCAAAACAGGAAACCTGCTAGGTGTCATCTTAAATGTCGAAGTTCAAACTCTGAAAAAATGAATATTGAGCGTTAGTCTATCCTCACTTAAAAAAAATATAGACAGTATGTGCATTTAAATTGTCTAGATTTCTGTGATTTCTACAGTCGAGTATTTAGCGAGAACGCTGCAACGTATAATTATCAAAAGGATCCCTAAAGAGAAAAGGCATGGTTGATTTCTCTTACATTTGGTCATGTCTTCATTCTCTTAGTTTCCACGGGTATGACAGTGTGTTTCTTTCGTGTCTTCGCCCTAACAGAAACCCTCTGGTGGAAAACAGGCCTACAACCGGCCTTTTTTGTTGGACATTTGATGTAAGTTCTCTCTGACAGGAGAGAACCAGGACGCACAGGTCCGGTTGAATGAAGAACAGGTCAGATCATCTCAGCTCAGGTTGAGCTGCTGCATTCTCAGGTTTGGTCGGCTCTTAAAGTACACACACGACTCACTGCATGACTGTGTGGATGCAAGGCTGGGTGGGGTGGAGGGGTGACCACCACCCACGCCTCCAAAGCCTGTGACTCACTGGCAGTCATTTATACACACACACACACACACACACACACGCGTGCCCATGCATGCGTTTTGAAATCAAGTGCAGCACACTGTAAGACTACGGTCTGAATGTGTGTGAGTGTCTAGTGTGACACGTGTGGGTGTGTGTTACCTGTACAAGGAAGATAATGATGAAGTAGAAGTTGGCTATCCTCCTGAACTGCTCAAACAGATTCTTGGGGACAAAGTTCCAAATGGTATACTGAAAGAGAGGGGGACACAAAAAGAGGAAAGAACATAGAAGTCACACATTGAGCGATAGAGGAGTGTGGAGTATCGGCAGCCAACCGACATAAACGCCCTGTCAATCAAAACAGCAGAAGCCCAACACATGAGGCTCACAGGAAGGCAGCTGCCTCCAGACAAGCCATCAGAAAAGGCCAAGCATCCAATGCCCTTTCCCATTTCCCTTTAAATCAAATGCCCACAATACTCATGAGGGACCATAGCTATCGGCTATAAACCAGGTTTTCAGTACGGACCCCAAATACCAAGGTCGATAACTTCCTCCTCAAAGACATTTACGAACAATCCAGCCCTACTGCTTCTGCAGTGCTATACTGTAATCGTTGCAGCACTATATGGGCCTCAGATGTTAGATGTTACCATGTGGACACAGAACAGGGGTTTAGTCAGTCATCAAATCTGACTGCATAGATCTTTGTTCAATAATTGACGAACGATAATTTGGTCAATAGAATAAAAATGTGTGTGCTTTACATGCTTTGTCAAATGATGGGAAATGAATAGCCTACAGACTTCAAAAATCCTTATTTTGTTGTTCTGTTCAGTAGGTGTACAGTTCAGCTCCTGATTCATCAGGCCAGATGTGGTGTTATTATCATTAGAAGGGCCTCATCATCATCAACTTTCCCCTTCCACTGCCCCAGTGGGTTGGGGGACGAGGAAACACTCCACCAGAGCCAAGAACTGTGCCTTGTTCTGCATTTCCCTTTGTAGTTGGGTTGAAGAGAGGTCCAATACGTTTATCATCGTTTTTCCAGATGTCAAGAGTATGCAGATTATTATTGGAGCGGAGGAAAATTACTTCCGGTGCTGTAAAACAGCAACAATCCAGAGTTCCCGTAACCTCATGCGTCTTTGAGGGCCCACCAGCTGGCTCAGAGGAGCCTGTTGGACCCGCCCTTCACACGAGGGAACCGACTGCTCCTCGCTCATTCTGAACCTCTATTACTGCTCCACGCCACAGGAAGGATATAGAGCAAATAGAGCATTTGTAAAATAAGACCTGAATAACAATTGATTAGAAGTGGCAGCATTAGGAAGCCGTAGTTTCAAAGTGGGATCAACAGAACAGCTTCAACCACTGCAGTCGGTTGAGTAGTGAAGCGGCACAGTAAATACCCGTTCCCTTGTGGTCACCGTGTCAGGTCTTATTTCATTCGGAGGATGATGATGTGTTAGCCCGTAATAAACCACCAGCACTCAGGAGTAGCGAGTAGCCCAGTCTGACCACTCAGTAAGGCCAGAGACTTACAGCCTCGTAGGTCTGACGAGTCCCCAGAGAGCAGCACGGATCATAACATCGCCTTGCATGACCTGGTGTCAATCGACTTACCAATCAAATCAAACTGCGGTGTATCTATGGAGCATCCTCTCTCACCAACCAATAAGGCAAGGCAAGTTTATTTATATAGCACCCTACAGACACAATGGACATTCACAGTGCTTTACATGGCAGGAATCATATTACCACACAGATTATTACGCTATTACTTAGTGTACAAGTGAGGGCGTGTTGCCCTGACCATGAACAGTCATCCCACTGATTCTTTCGCCTTTATTAAAGTGGTGTTTCATTTATTCCATGTTCCCTTGTAGTCTTCATTGAGGTCTAAACGGATTGAGGTCAGAAAACTGTGTGGCTAAACTCTTAACAAGGGGAAACTGAACTCCATAGTGTTCCGTGTTTAAATGCGGTTGTGTCTTTTCTAAAAGGCCCATTTCATTTGCCTCAACAAAATAACAATAACTCACGTAACACAGTGCTTATATCGGACAAACAAAGAACCTTTGTAAAAAAGGCACTCAATGATTATCGTAACGAGCATAACATTAACTAATATTTCACTGTAAAAAATGATTGGCTGATAAAAAAAAACATCGGAGATGGGGAACGGACTAAAATCAGTGCTTCCTTAAAAGGGATTTAATGACAGGCGGAGATGAGCAGTGGTAATGGCCTTACCTTGGATGAGATGATCCTGTTGTCTGCGAAGCGTTGAGGTATGTAGTGGCCATGTTGGGGGAACCGGTTGGCCACGTACACCGTTCTGGTGTCACTCTGATGGGGCGGGTCGAAGCCCTGGGGGTCGGAGACAAATCACCCTCAATTAACATCATAAAAGTGGTTTCATTCAATAAAAATCTTCAGGATCACCAAATTTAAAAGGTGAAGTAGGTGCAACGATACGCGCACATCAGCACCCTGCACGTGCACATCAGCACGTGCACGCGCACATCAGCACTGTGCATATCAGCACTATACACTCGCTTATATCAGCACTGTGCACGTGCACATCAACAAAGTGCATCTTGAACACACGCTCCTAGAAAACATTATTAAGGGGAAACACTGTTACAAACATCCTACTGCTACAGGTTGTTGCAGTGACAGCTGCACGTAAGGGAGGGAGAATGGCAACAACAGGAAGATCACATTTGATCATCAACTATGAATTTAACCCATGCCACACACACACCAAAAAGAGAAGTTTAGCCTTGTCCCTCTGGCCAACTCACTCATCTGTGGTGCACATGTGAAGCATTTTTGTCAGTTATTCTCCCCTCTTTTCCCCCTCTGTGTACTCAATCGTGTTATGCATTGCTATAGTTTGCGTTATTCATTTTGGCAAATTTATTCAGCTCTGTAATTCCTAGAGGCCTTGAAGTGTGTTGTTTACCCAGGAGATTTTCTTCTTTATCGAATTGAAATCATTCAAATATGGAGATGCAGGGAGCCTTCATGAGTATGGGCTGACTTTGCTAACTGCCTTTGCTTTTGCCTTCAAGATGACGGATACATCAAATCTGCAAAACTTGCCGAAAGAAGTTGAGGCCAAAAAGCAAATGTGCAGCATTTTCCTTTTTAATCCTAGTGTCAAATACTGTAGCGAATGGCTGTTTACGGGGGGGGATATGATAAGTGGGCATTAGTTAGAGACGTTAGTTTTTTAGGCTGTTTCCCTGTTCAATAACTAAAATAGGATATCACTCTTTAGTAGAAAGTTGGTATCCAAACAGAACTTTTACGATACAACTGCACACCTTCATCTTATCAAAAGCGACCTATAATCAAGTCCCGAGGTGCAGCTCAACATTCGCTTGTGGCGCACAATGCTAACGACATTAAGAACTCAGTCGCGGATCAGTTGCATCAAATGCTAAAATGTACTGACTATTTGCAGAACTGCCATTTTTTGATCACACTCACAGCTGGTATTTTTTGAAAAACATGAACAAATATATCTTTATATACCCAGGGACCCATACCCAAATACATATTGACATGGTTAAGTATGACCCTTTACAAAGGAATATCAAAGAACAACAGTATGATCAATAATAGCGATTGCTTCTCCAGGTCTTATTGACTCCATGTCGTGGACCGTGACGCTGCTGGTAGTGGTTTATTTCCAGCCCTAGTTCAGCACCGCCCACTAACAACCAGCCACGTCAAACAAACAGTACATTAGTTACTGGTTGATCCAGTTCCGCCACCTGTCTGCAGGTACAAAGCAGTCCACTGCTTGAATCGAGTCACACCAGCTGAGACCCCGGGAGGTAAACAACGGAAAGGCTCAATCATAGTTTAGTCATTCAGTAAGGTGTAAACCATTGACAACCATTTAGTTATTTCTCAACAATGTAGTGAAATCTTCATTGATAAATATTACACATAAACAGTTGTGTATAATATAAACCGTTGACATCAAGCATGTCATTGGCTACTCCTAGAGGGTTTTCCTTTAGGCTACTATGTTTAGCCAGCTTCCCCAGTTGTAAACACTGGTATAATAATAATTATTCGACTCCTTTGTATTCAATTCTGGGTATCCATCAAAGTCAATAGGCCAACCACGTATTAACACATTCAACCGAATGGCCTTCCAGTACCATCACGCATTGAGCAGAGACAGAGTTAAGACGAGTGACATCCCCAGTGTGGAGGACTGAGGTGTTTAAAAAAGTCACGTGACTTAAATCACATTGGACGAGCTAATTGGGTAGGGAGAGAGGGAGTGAGAGGGATAAAGTAGTGATGTAAAAGAGATCTGAGGTAAGTTACCAAGGAGCAATCTAAAAAGATTTTCTCCGTACAACAAATATTATTACCTATAACTATTATACCGCTTCATTTTGACGGCAGGAGGTGTGGGGAGGGACAGAAACCAACATGAAGGGAAATATGGCTGCACCGATATCACCATCTGCTTTATTAATAGGTGACCACTCCATCACTAAAACACTGCCACGACTTGAATGATTATTTTCCAATGTCTTACATGACAGACTGAAACACTTCTAGTCGTCAACAACCAACCAAAACACATCTTATTTGTGTTCCACATATTCATCATCATATTTCTCTAAAAATACTTTTCTGGTTTCAAGTTCCATGAATGATAAGCCTTATGTTAATGTTGCATAAAAACCTGAAACGCCTGCCGTTATTGGCAGCGGCGTACGTTTCCTCTAATAAATGAACAGTCTTCCTATTTCTGAGGTGCCACGGCCCATTTGGTGCCATGAGAAAGAGGAACAGCCGGTCATCAATACAATCTGTCCATGGCTCCCACGCCCTCAGAGCTCACTGTACGGGAACTGTCTGTGGCCAAGCCCTGGCCACCCTTCTCCTTTCTCCTCCTCAGCATGATCCAATGTCGCGTTCAAAATAAATGAACCCTTAAACAAATGTGAACCAATGAAGGACTCCTGTGCTTGCACTTGTGTACCATCCAGTAGGCATCTCCTTCAACCCGGGAGAAAGGGCATGCACAAGCCTTCTGATACAGGGCCTTCTGAACCCTGCATTGTTGCTATTGAGAAACAAATGTACCATCATGTAAAGCACTGCAGTGTCCTCGGTCGGTAGCACTTGATGACGTCAGTAATGAGGTTACAGGGAGTTGCAGTGAGCGTGTTTGGTACTCTTGGAAATGTACTATTTCCCGGAAGCGACTGAGTCTGTGGGCAATGCGTTTGTTATTCGTTTTGGTGCAAGAGGTACAGCAACCTGCAGTAAACATGTCAACGCTGATTCAATTAACCTTCTATGAGAACGACGAATGAGAATCAGTGTCGTCAGAATCTGGGATGTGTATGGATTTAACTGGTTTTAACAACCCACCGAACTTGACTGATGTGTGACCAACCTGTGTTTGTAATGATTTACACATTACTTAACAGCCCCCAGTCCAATTAAAACATTGTTATACATTGCACTTAAAACAATGTGTGTGTGTGTGTGTGTGTGTGTGTGTGTGTGTGTGTGTGTGTGTGTGTGTGTGTGTGTTTTTATTATAAACTTCCTTGTAATACCTTCATCATATCAAAATGGAAACACTGCGACTGATTTGATTACGTTATCAGGTTTGTATAAACAGTATGGAAAATAACCACATGTTCTCTACTTGACCTACAGTGAATAACTTTAAGCACTTTAAGAGCTGACAGAAAACGACAAGTCTGCAGACCGCTCACTGGGTCAGTATGGACAGTTAACCAGTGGACTGGTCACTAGTTAACCAGTGGACTGGTCACTGGGTCAGTAAGGACAGTTTACCAGTGGACTACTGGTCACTGGGTGAGTGAGGACAGTTTACCAGTGGACTAGTCACTGGGTAACCGGTGGACTGGTCACTGGGTCGGTAAGGACAGTTTTTCAGTGGACTGGTCACTAGTTAACCAGTGGACTGGTCACTGGGTCAGTAAGGACAGTTTATCATCAGTTAATCAAGTTGTTGAAACTTTACCAAGTTTTAGTCAACGCATTGAATGAGATGACAACATCACATGCCGAGGCTGCTGAACCACAAGTTAACCACATGCTAACTGTTAAGCAAACGCATGTAAAAAAAAAAAAAAGAGTAGAGTCTGAGGACGTGGTAGGAAGTGTAACAGGTTATAATAAATCTGCTCTAGTGAAACATGGATCAACACAGCCGACCGAACAACGACGACAGCGAACGGAACGCTTTTGACTCCAAACTACTGGCTAGCTATTAGCATCTTGTTAACCCAGACCCACCAGACTGGTCGGGTGTAAACACTTAACTAAAACCCAGGGAGGACAGAAGACACAGAGCATGTATTAGAGGTAGTAGAGCCCGGGTATACCAGCTGCTGCCGGGTCCAGCGGAGCATCCTCTCTGTCCTCTCGGTCCCTTCCGCCTGGAGCCGCCAGCACTGGGGCTAGCAGCGGCTAGCTACTAGCTACTCCGATTAAACCTCTCAAAAGCATCAATATCTTCCTCCAAACGCCGGGCTCCTTCTCCGCATCACGTCACGCAACGACACGGCGCAGTTGTGCGGTAAAATCCAACGACTTCCATTTCCCCGTGAATGTATATCAAGCATAAATAAGTCCCAGGTGTAAGTGACAGGCGACTGGTGAGGAAGTGCGACCTGTCTGCTCGACCAGTTTCCTCAGTGTGGACTCGAAGC
>NC_082393.1:26285781-26288281 GCF_031168955.1 Gadus macrocephalus
TGTGTGTGTGTGTGTGTGTGTGTGTGTGTGTGTGTGTGTGTGTGTGTGTGTGTGTGTGTGTGTCTGAGTCGAGAGCAAGCTGTTGCTACCAGTAGAGTGGTGTAGTGCTAATCCATGTTTGTTTTGCTCCAGGAGAGGGAAACTCCCCCCCCCACACACACACACACACACCCACACACACACACACACACACACACACACACACACACACACACACACACACACACACACACAGAGACACAGAAACAGAGACCGAGACACAGACAGAGACGCAGACAAACACACACACACACACACACACACACACACACACACACACACACACACACACACACACACACACACACACACACACACACACACACACACACACTCACACACCTTTCCTTGAGCATTGGTGTAGAAGTGCACACATCGTTAACGTTACATTGTCTTATTGGGGCACTCTTCTGATCCAGACTCAATTGTTTGTGATGGCTCTCCACTACACTGAAGTCCTAAGCATGATAACACCAGTATAAAACATACAACCCTGAAGCTCAGCTCTAAATGTTACAATAAGTTCATTTGTGCCTTAATGCAGCTCATTCATTGAGCATGGCAAAGCCTAAGGGCACATATGTAACCAAAACGCATTTTTACACCTAATACAAATAAATAGTAAACTTATTGTTTTCTACAATTACAACAAAGATAATGAAAAAGGAATCCTAATCAAGGTAAGTGTCATGTAGGTGTTTCTAGTCCCACTGTGTAAAGGGGGGGCTGTCAAACTGACGCGTTGCACCTGTGGTCTTACTTTATCGTCTGGGAATTGAGACACACATACCTCTCCGTCAGAGAGCTAATCCATCGTAGAGGATTGGGGGCAGAGGGGGGAGAGAGAGAGACCACCAGTGTAGTTGCACGGTTGGCTATGTGCTATCTCAAACGGTGTGTGTGTGTGTGTGTGTGTGTGTGTGTGTGTGTGTGTGTGGTGATGGTGGCATCGACAGAGCTTTGATGTGAGTCTGAGCTCAACAGGAAAGCTTTTTAACGTTCAGTTACACCTGTTAATTTCTCCTCCACTGTTGTTTGCGTTGATTGTAGTTGTGTATGATAGGGAAGGAGATGGCTATGTTTGATGATAGCAGCACAATAAAGATAGACAGAGTGAGAGTGTGAGTGAGACGGAGAGAAAGAGAGCGCCAGAGAGAGATAAATATACAGGCAGATTTGTTGAATCCAAACCCACTGCTACATGTGGAGTTAAGTGATTGTCTGAAGTCACCGACAGCATGTTTATCTAAAGCCTCTATCCGCCGGAGACCAAACAGCTCCTATAGACCTCTTCACTTCCTTTCCTCTCTCTTTCATTTTTTTTCTCCAACCCCCATCTCTTTTCTTCAAACGAGGTCGTGTGCCGCCACACACCCGGCTTTCAAAGACAAAAATAGGGAAACAGGATAAGTGTGTGTGTGTGTCAGTGTGTGTATGTGTGTGTGTGGCGGGGGGGGGGGGGGGGGGGGGGGGGGGGTGTGTGTGCGTGTGAGAGGCCTACCTCTGCCACGGGCGAGCCTTTCAGTGATCTTGTGCTTTAATGTAAATATTATGGCCTGGATATTAGAGGATGGAAGGGCTGAGTGAATTAACAGAGAGGGGGAGATTATGTGTGTCGGCTGCGTTGGCTGGGGCATCGCTGGATTAGAAGACGGAATGAAAGAGGGGTTTTGGGAAACAGCGGAGCAGGAAAAGCGAATGGCTGAGCCAGGTATGTGCTTTGAGAAGCACGTGAACGTGTGGAATGCATGCTGGGAGGAGAGGGCTGCGAGAGAGAGGGGGATGAGGCACTTAATGTGTGTGTGTGTGTGCGTGTGTGTGTGTGTGTGTGTGTGTCTGTGTGTGTGTGTGTGTGTGTGTGTGTGTGTGTGTGTGTGTGTGTGTGTGTGTGTGTGTGTGTGTGTGTGTGTGTGTGCGGGTGTGTGTGTGTGTGTGGGGGGGGGGGGGGTTGTGTGTGCGGTGTGTGTGTGTGTGTGTGTGTGCGTGAGTGTGTGTGCGGTGTGTGTGTGTGTGTGTGTGTGTGTGTGTGTGTGTGTGTGTGTGCGGTTTGTGTGCGTGTGTGTGCGTGTGTTTGAATGTTTAGTGAGAAAGATTAGCTCCTTAAACAATATTAAACAAAATTAAAAGAGATGGAGCCTGATGGTGCAGTATTTGGGCTAATATTAAGATAATGCTATTATTTATATTCTCTACTGCAACACTAAGAGCAAAAAAAAATAAAAACTGATGTTCCAATTTACAATTATGTGATGTGTGATTTCAAGGTTGTGCTTGTTGCCTAAAAGTAACAAAATATGTTTGTTTGAAATCTCTAAGGACACATGAGTAAACCACCTTAGTTGGTTTACTTGGTTAGTTCTCTCTCCGACCACCAGATGGCTCTATATGCCTACAATTGCTCACTGCTCATTTTCTCTTTCCGCAGAACAATTTTTCAATTCCGGGAGAATCATATTAGACT
>NC_082393.1:26293281-26308668 GCF_031168955.1 Gadus macrocephalus
AATCGTCATTAGCAGAAACCCTCCTAAACAATGGTTCTCTGCATTAGCACACACGCATTGTTCTACCTTCATATCTGCCTATGAGTGAGTGTGCGTGTATGTGTATGTGTGTTTGTGTGTGTGCGTGTGTGTGCGTGTATGTGTGTGTGTATTTATAAACAGGCTTGTCTGACATGTCCCTGAAAAAGTGGGAGAAAGGAGATGGAAAAAGTCGAGAAAAACAAAGCGGGATGCCGAGAGAGAGAGTGGAGCAGGGCGAGCGAGAGAAAGAAAGAGAGAGCGCCAAGAGCCAGGAGCCAGGAGTGTGTCTGGTCCAAGGCCGTGAGTTGGTTTGAGTAGATTCAGTGTTTTTGTGTTTAGTGCGTGTGTTTCTGTTCTATGTGTTGTTTGTTCTCCAAGGCCGTGCCGTGCCGTTACATGAAGACAATGAAACATGGCGCCCTCCTTCCTCCCAGTTCGAGTTTTCAAGCAGCTAATTAAGATGAGGAGAATGATGAAGAGGATGTAGAAGAAGAAGAAGAAGAAGAAGAATGTTGATTGTAAGTGTTTGTGATCCCCGTGGCTGTGCTGTTTTTCGTTCCCACAACACTGTTCAGGCGACCAGTTGAAAGGTTATTCTGAGGGGATTGGCTATTGGAGGCTGTGCTAATCGCTCAATGGAAGCTGCTCCGGTCGCTAGTGAACAGCGGTGACACTAGTAAACAGCGGTGACACTAGTAAACAGCGGTGACACTAGTGAACTGCGGTGACACTAGTAAACACCGGTCACATAACACCGGTGACACTAGTGAACACCGGCAACTCGGCAACACTCATGAACAGTGGTGGCACTAGTGAACACTGGGGAAACACACCTCTCAATGTCCGTCTGTCTGAACAAGAAAAATAAAATGGTCATCAAGCACACCGGGCACACTGATGAATAATATGGGCTTTTATTTTGCTAACCTGACATAAGTTACATCTTATTATCTGTATTAGCTTCAAGCTTACAGACGAACGATTCCTCCTTTAGTTCTTAGTTTTGTTTGGACCGGAGGGAAAGGAGGTCGAGGAGCCGGAGGTGTGTGTGTGTGTGTGTGTGTGTGTGTGTGTGTGTGTGTGTGTGTGTGTGTGTGTGTGTGTGTGTGTGTGTGTGTGTGTGTGTGTGTGTGTGTGTGTGTGTGTGTGTGTGTGTGTGTGTGTGTGTGTGCAGTTGGTGGGGTTGGTCCTCCAGACAGCGTGCGTTGAGCGCTAACAATTCTGCAGCCTAAGCTGAGCCCCTCTGACACGGTCCACTGATGCATCGAGTTCATTTGCATTATGCAAACACACACACACACACACACACACACACACACACACACACACACACACACACAAACACACACACACACACACACACACACACACACACACACACAAACACACACACACACACACACACACAAACACACACACACACACACACACACACACACACACACACACACACACACACACACACATTCTCGTATTTGTTACCTTCTTAGGACCACCACAAAAATGCCTACCTTTTTAGGACCACAATTTCTAGACATTGTAGAAACTTATAAATAACACCCATGAACTTGAAAAAAAATCTAATTTATTAATATCACTTCAGATTTAAGATTATTATCTTTTAAGGGTTACCATAAAAATGCCTACCTTTTTAGGACCACCATTTCTAGACATTGTAGAAACTTATAAATTAGACCCATGAACTTGAAAAAAAATCTATTTTATTAATATCACTTCAGATTTAAGATTATTTTTATATTATTTTTTAATTACCACATTTTTTTTACCATACTTGTTAGGTCCATCTGAAAAACCAACGGTAGCCATACAACATTGGTTTTTAATGAGACAACTATGATTTAGTCCATTTCTGAGTCAATTGTACTCATCATGGCTGCGGCCCAGTATTTCCCCTTATGTTTCTCCCTTCCATGCGTCTCCTGTGCTCCTGTCTGTCTCTCTGTGCCTCTGCTGTAGGCATCAGCACACCTGCTTGCTATCCCTGCAACCACACTCAGCCAACCACACTCCACCATTCCCATTGCTCATCAGCCCTCTGCCAGTCATGTCCTCTCTACTTCATGACATGTGTCCGTGTCTCATATTTAGACAATAATCATGCAACATGTCAAGCTTGCACCAAAGACAAAGGAAGTTACTTTTCTAACCATCACATTCTCTCGTTTAGGAGACAAAAGCTGTGTTCAAAATCGTTCCCTCATTCATTCTTTCACTCACTATTCCCTATATAGTGTTGACTAAATAGTGAACTATATAGGGAATGACCAAACAAGATTTCAGTAGATGCTCCGGATATATGTGTGAGGGAAGCAGTGGTGCCCAGCATCGTTTAAACAAATGGAGCTGTAAACCTGCCTGCAATTTCGAAGGTGTTAAAGTGTGGTTTTGTTAAAGAACTAGGTGTTCTGCTCGCCTTTGAAAAAAACGGAGGGTCAAGCGCGCTGATTTGGAATGTGGTTTCCCATGTCGTCACGCTGCAGTAAGCTCCTCCCCTTACTCTGCCTGGCCTGCCCAGAGACTTGGCCCGCCAATGAGACACGACCGTGCGAGCGCCACATGTGTGTGTGTGTAAGTGTTTCTTGTCGGTTCTTTGGCGTCTCTTGTATTTCCACAACGAGACTGTAGTGGGGGTTATCTCAGCCATGGTTGAGAAGCAATTGGGGGTACATGAACTGCGACATGCCACCGGTTGCCGCGAGGCACCACCGCCCGGCAGCGGGCAGCCGGCAGCCGGCAGCGGGCAGCGGGCAGCCGGCAGCCGGCAGCAGGCAGCGCGCGGTTCAGTCTACTTCAGATTGATGTGAAAGTGGAAGAAACAGAGACGTCGCAGAACCCGACGAAGTCGTTACTGATTCATAATATAGTCTGGAGGCGCACACAGCTTTTGGCCGTGCTAATATGTACTATATGATATAGATATCTATGTATTATATGATATTATTTAGATATAGAGCTCCAGGACTGTAACGCAAGTATTGTAGACTTCCTTGTTATTTGGTTAACCGTTCTGCTTTTGGTGTAATGGTGCATAACACGTCGGACTCTCGTCTCTACAACGAGACTCGTATTGGGGGTTATCTCAGCCATGGTTGAGAATGAATTGGGGGAAAGGAACTTTGGCTTTGACTCCCTCAAGAACATGAACCACGACATGGAGGAGAAAGGGATTGTTGGCGGCGAATGTCTCCCGCTTGAGCCCCGCTTCCCGCTGCCGAGGGACCACCGCGCTGCAGGAGGCGGAGGTGCCTAAGCGCTGCCCGGCAACAATCCCTTTCTCCTCCTTGTCGCGGTTCAGTCTACTTCACATTGATGTGGACGTTGAAGAACCAGGAACGTCGGAGAACCCAACGCCGTTGTTTGAGATTCATAATATCGGCTCACACAGCTTTTGGCCGTGATAATATATATTATATGATATAGATATCTATGTAGGCTATATGATATTATTTAGATATAGACTTCCAGGACTCCTGTGTGTTCTAGAGTATTTACAGAACACGGCTTAAGGCTGTGTGCGCCTCGCCATTGCGATACATCCACTGTAAACAGAGCGCATGGTACCGTGGCTGCAAGCTGCTCAGGGCCACACCCCCACCCTCCTCCTTGACCCGCTTCGCTCCTCCTCATTTGCATTATAGCTACAGACACCAAAACAGCGCATTTGGGGGAAGCTCAATGTGCGACTGGCTCGGGGTGGCTGTAACTCTGCACCACGGCTGAGTTTCGGGAACGTCTTTGAACACCGTATTTAGCTAATCTTCTGCACTAAAAGAGCCAGTGTTTTACAAATACAAATTGTAGATGGGGCATATGACTTGGGAGGAAAAAATGAAGAAAATACGTTTTTGCTTTGATATATACAATTTTTCCACATTTATAGCATTTATTATGGATTAAGTAGCCTATAGCATATGTGGACCGTACTCCCCTCCCCCCTTTCTAGACCAACGTAATGTGGACTCTTGACCTCGGCTATTGAATTGCAACAATGTTGCAAACTAGTGAGGGCTTATGCTAACGGCAGGGGCCCTCCCCCCCTGCACGTGCTACTGCCTGACACAACAGAGGTGACTTAAAATAGTTAATCAATCCATTAGAAGTATGAAAATATCTTCCCGGTGGCGTAACAGGGCAAACAAGGTGTCCTTTGACATCTACGTTTCGAGGCGATTGCAACAGTGCCACACATGATCATATTTGAATATGTTTCGGGGTAGTAAATAGCTGTCGATTTTGGAGGCCTTTATCAATAATGACCAGCTATAGATTTGCTTCCCGATGGAGATTTTTGACAAATTACATGTTATTTAGCATCTACACGTTGGGCTGAGTCCAATGAGACCAAGCTCGCCCTCTTGCCACACCGAGATCATGTCCTAGAGACCTAGACCATAGGTGCACCATGTAAAATACATGTTACAATTTGCCCACAGAGTGTCATGCTTGGTGTCATTGGACTCAGCTCAACGTGTAGATGCTAAATAACATGTCATTTGTCACAAATTCATATCGGGAAGCAAATCAATAGCTGCTCATTATTGATTAAGGCCTCCAATTTCGACAGCTAATTACTACCATTAAACATATTCGAATATGCTCATGTGTGGCACCGTTGCAATCGCCTGGAAGCGTAGATGTTGAAGGACACCTTGTACAGCCTCTTACCCCACCGGGAAGATATTTACATACTTCTGATTGACTAATGAATTGATTCAGCTATTTTAAGAGAACGCTGTTGTGTCAGGCAGCAGCAGTCCAGGTGCAGGGGGGGAGGGGCCCTCCCCTGGATGGGCCATCAATTAAGGCAGAGATGCACCACAGTATTCTCCACTGCTGAACTCTGACTCACAGGCCCAGTCCAGTGTTGAAAATACTTAAAGAGCCCATGCCATTAAAATCACATTTTTCCTGTTGTTTGTTAAATAACATAGGTCTGAATAAGTTTGTGAGCTGTGGTAAGTTTGAAATCTATGCAGTTTGTCTGCTGAATGCAATAGGCAATGAAAGGAAAAAGGCAGAAGAAATGAGCCAATCTGGATAAGGTGACACTGTGACGTAGCGTTGTCAAACTATTATTCATGGCCCTGCCCACTTGGTTGGTTCGTAACCACCCACAAGAATTCTGAAGGAGTCGTGATTGAGCTAGTGCTAAATGCTAATACGTGTATGGTAGTTGCTTAGTTCGTAGTAACAGGCTAGTTACAGAATTTTGAATGCAATGGCAGAACGACATCGAAGTACATGAACTGCGACATGCTGCCTGCCGCCGGTTGCCGCGAGGCACCACCGCCGCGAAGCTCCACCGCCCGGCAGCGGGCAGCCGGGCGGTGGTGCCTTGCGCCGGCAGCAGGCAGCAGGCAGCGCGCGGTTCTGTCTACTACAGATTGATGTGGAAGTGGAAGAACCAGAGACGTCGGAGAACCCGACGAAGTCCTTTGTGATTCATTATATCGTCTGGACGTGCACGCAGCTTTTGGCCTTGATAATATGTATTATTTGATATAGATATCTATGTATTATATGATATTATTTTATTATTATATCCCCTTCTCCTCCATGTCGTGGTTCATGTACTTCAGGGAGTCAAAGCCAAAGTTCCTTTCCCCCAATTCATTCTCAACCATGGCTGAGATAACCCCCACTACGAGTCTCGTTGTAGAAATACCAGAGACGAGAGTCCGACGTGTTATGCGCCATCACACCAACAGCAGAACAGTTATCCAAATAACAAGGAAGTGTACAACACTTGCGTTACAGTCCTGGGGCTCTACATCTAAATAATATCATATAATACATAGATATCTATATCAAATAATACATATTATCTCGGCCAAAACCTGTGTGCACCTCCAGACGATATAATGAATCGCAAAGGACTTCGTCGGGTTCTCCGACGTCTCTGGTTCTTCCACTTCCACATCAATCTGAAGAAGACGCGGTCGTTTGATCGTCTGGAGGCTCACACAGCTTTTGGCCGTGATAATATATATTATGATATAGATATCTATGTATAAAATGGGTTTCTAAGAGCCATTGCGATACATCCACCGTAAACAGAGCGCATGGTACCGTGGCTACAAGCTGCTCAGGGCCAGGTGATAATATATATTATAGATTATATGATATAGATATCTATGTATAATATGGGTTTATAAGAGCCATTGCGATACATCCACCGTAAACAGAGCGCATGCAGGGCCAGGTGATAATATACATCATATATTATATTATATAGATATCTATGTATAATATGGGTTTCTACGAGCCATTGCGATACATCCACCGTCAACAGAGCGGCGAGCGCATGGTACTGTGGCTACAAGCTGCTCAGGGCCACACCCCCACCCCCCTCCTTGACCTGCCTTGACACGCCCACCGTAAACAGAGCGCATTGTACTGTGGCTACAAGCTGCTCAGGGCCACACCCCCACCCCCCTCCTTGACCTGCCTTGACACGCCCACCGAAACAGCGCGTTTGGGGGAAGCTCAATGTGCGACTGGTTTGGAGTGGCTGTAACTCTGCACCACGGCTGAATTTCGGGGACGTCTTTGAATACTGTGTTTGTAGCCCACTAATACCTATATTAAAGCATCCATAAATAGCATGGCATGGGATCTTTAAATTGTATTGAATTGAATTATCACATATCATTATCAACCTGGGGGTTTCAGCCCTACAAGAATTGACTCAGCAAGTGCTCCATCTCGTTGCACCTCACCCAGCGGCTCGCTTGCAAGATTTTGGCCTGAAGTTCTTCCCAGACCTACACCCTAGCCATCCAACATGCATATCTGAGAATCAGGCCTCTCTTTAATAATGACAAAAAGTTATGAGAGAAATAAACATTCACTTTTTGTTATCTCATAAGCGGCGTGGTGCCGGCTCCTTTTGACCTTTTGACCCCAGACTTCTAGAACATATGAAAATATCTTCCCGGTGGCGTAACGGGGCAAACAAGGTGTCCTTTGACATCTACGTTTCGAGGCGATTGCAACAGTGCCACACATGATCATATTTGAATATGTTTCAGGGTAGTAAATAGCTGTCGATTTTGGAGGCCTTTATCAATAATGACCAGCTATAGATTTGCTTCCCGATGGAGATTTTTGACAAATTACATGTTATTTAGCATCTACACGTTGGGCTGAGTCCAATGAGACCAAGCTCGACCTTGTGCCACACAGAGATCATGTCCTAGACCATAGGTGTACCATGTAAAGTACAGGGGCCATGTAGTGTAGGGGGCCGTGGAGTGTCATGCTTTGTTTCATTGGACTCAGCTCAATGTGTAGATGCTAAAAAACATGTCATTTGTCATAAACCTTTATCGGGAGGCAAATCAATAGCTGGTCATTATTGATTAAGGCCTCCAATTTCGACAGCTAATTACTACCATTAAACATGTTTGAATATGCTCATGTGTGGCACCGTTGCAATCGCCTGGAAGCGTAGATGTTGCAGGACACCTTGTTCGCCCTCTCACGCCACCGGGAAGATATTTACATACTTCTGATTGATTAATGAAATTATGTGTCAGGCAGCAGCAGTCCAGGTGCAGGGGGGGAGGGGCCCTCCCCTCGATGCATGATGAGCTGATCGCTCGTAAGAATTATCTAACCATTACTTCTTAATTTTCAAGATATTAATTGTACATAAAAATGTACTCATTCATACACGTTCATACATACAAATGCATAAGTACACATACAAAGTATACATACAAATACACGCATAGTATAATACGTATCCTACTACAAACGTACACATACATATTTATACATATGTACACTTACATACGTATACGTACACATAGCTAAACAAACTCATGCATACGTCGTACACATAACGTAAACATATGTACACATACGTATTCATAGTATACACATACGTATACTTACTGATACATATACGTAAAAATATGTACACATGCATAGCAAACATACGTACCCACACGTATGTATACATACGATACGTATACATACCCAGTTGTGGGTAGAGTACTGAAAATCTACTCAAGTAAAAGTACAATTACTTCCTTCAAAATCTAGAAGGAAAAGATGTACTCTTAAAATATTTCTTCGTTGTGTATTCTTCATTAAACATACATACAATACATGCAACAAAATGAATTTGTCATTTCAAACAAATTGACACACTTAAAATGTAAATTCGTTTCAGCTCTGTGCATATGACAAAAGGCAAGGGCTTTGTAGGAACACCACCCAGGATGGCTTGGTTAGCTGATTGGCCAATCAGATTTGTCTTGACGCGATTGCATTCACCCTACGCATAGCATGCACGCACACTCACAGCCAGACACAACAACGACGAACAAGTTGTGGTCTGCAGAATACAGAGCCTACGTGGACCGTACTCCCCTCCCCCCTTTCTAGTCCTCAGTCCCAACGTAATGTGGACTCTTGACCTCGGCTATGGAATCGCAACAATGTTGCAAACTAGGGAGAGCACAGCGCTAACGTGCAGGGCCCCTCCCCCCCTGCACGTGCTGCTGCCTGACGCAACAGAGGTCACTTAAAATAGTTCATCAATCCAATAGAAGTATGAAAAATATGTTCCCGGTGGCGTAACGGGGAAAACAAGGTGTCCTTTGACATCTACGTTTCGAGGCAATTGCAACGGTGCCACACATGACCATATTTGAATATGTTTCGGGGTAGTAATTAGCTGTCGATTTTGGAGGCCTTAATCAATATTGATCAGCTATAGATTTTCTCCCCGATGGAGATTTTTGACAAATGACATGTGGTTTAGCATCTACACGTTGAGCTGAGTCCAATGAGACCAAGCTCGACCTTGTGCCACACAGAGATCATGTCCTAGACCATAGGTGTACCATGTAAAGTACAGGGGCCATGTAGTGTAGGGGGCCGTGGAGTGTCATGCTTGGTGTCATTGGACTCAGCTCAACGTGTAGATGCTAAAAAATATGTCATTTGTCATAAACCTTTATCGGGAGGCAAATCAATAGCTGGTCATTATTGATTAAGGCCTCCAATTTCGACAGCTAATTACTACCACTAAACATGTTTGAATATGCTCATGTGTGACACCGTTGCAATCGCCTGGAAGCGTAGATGTTGAAGGACACCTTGTTCGCCCTCTTACGCCACCGGGAAGATATTTACATACTTCTGATTGACTAATGAAATTATGTGTCAGGCAGCAGCAGTCCAGGTGCAGGGGGGGAGGGGCCCTCCCCTTGATGGGCCATCACTTAAACGGTCTGCAAGCTGCTGGTTTCAGCGTCCAGAGCAACCATCATAGCAACCATGTTATTATAATTATGTGGAGACGACTGAAATATTCTTCGTCAAATCATCAAACCAAACATCCTTCACATTCGCCGAGCGATGATTATGAAAGTAAAATGCACATTTCTCGCTAAAAATGTTTACATAAACACTTTTAATGGCGTAGCTATGCTAAAATATCATATTTTCCACCCAGAATAAAAAGTATTTCCGCCATTTTCACAGAAAGATATCCTAAAAACGATCCAATAGGAAATATGCTCATAGCGTCTATCAGAGACGTAGTCGGGTTAATACAGGAGGGAATGGGCTGCTGAAGCACCCCCTTTCCGTCTGCAGAAGACGCCGAAGGGTACCTTTCCCGTCACCGACCGACGGCAAAGGGTACCTTTCCCGTCAGTCACCGACACTAAAGTGCCTTTGCCAACAGTCGGTATTTGACGTTCTCGGAGTGAGACTGTGTTGATCTAAACTCTATCATGAACCAAAACGCGGCGGCGTTTGGGTTTCCTACCTGGGACTCCTAAATACAGCGCAGCGATGATGGTTGCGTAGGCGCGTTGAACCATTTTTGTGACACACAATGATCAAGCGGCAGGTTAGGCGCGTTACACGAGTTATCCAACACGTGTAACACGTTTGGTGTGGCCGTAGCATTTTTTATATAGGAAGGTCCTACCGCAACCCCTGTTGTTATGTGCTATAAAATAAAATCATGATAAAAAGGAATATGTAATATGTATTTGATTTAACAGCTATAATACACCACAGATAGTAATCCTGGTGTATAAAGTCCTCTAACCTGAAGTATGGAGCCAGTGAACAAGCACAAAGCCCCTAATTGCTTTAATGTAGTCATGAATATTATTATATATATAATACATCATTTATTCCATAGTTTTGTGGTCTTACATGGAATATATGTCTGAAGTCAAATAAATTCTACACACACACACACACGTCTGTAAAAGTACCTTCTTCTTAGGACCAATTACATGAGTTGGCCAGAGGGGGCACACTTCTTAAAAACCTCACACACACACAAAAGTAAAAATACTATACTTCTTAGGTCCATACCATTTTTTTTCACCCCAACTAAATTTCACCACCAGGCATGTTAAAATGACATTCTCTATCTGTTGCAGTGGTTATCCTTATCGGGACCACCATTTCGGTCCTAACTTGTCCATCGGTCCTAATATGGAAGGTGATTTTACTGGACGAGGTCCCAATAAGGATAGTAAAACAGGAACACACACACACACAAACACACACACACACACACACACACACACAAACACAAACACACACACACACACACAAAAAGACATACACAAAGACACACACGCACACATGCTGAGAGAGACTAATAGGCTATTGTTTGCTAATCAGTGTAACCATGAGAAATGCACAGGAATGTGGTCTGTGCACCATAATCCACGCTGGCTGTCTTCCTAACTAGTGGACATTTTTCATAAGCTTTATTTAAAATAGACATACATCAGAAAAGTTTAAAGATAAAATGGAAGTCTATTAGCGATGAAGTACACAATTTGAATGAGGGTGCTTTTCTATTCATAAATGGAAATTAATCAAAAAATTCTGGTAAGGTTTTGCATTAAACAAGTATGATCTATGTATGATATTAGAATGATATAAAGGCCAGATTTTTTTTTATTGTGAATCAAAGCATTATATTAAATAGTTAGTTTACTTTTTTCTTTTTTGTGTTAATCAACATTAAGATTATCAACTGTGCTAACAAATTTCACCTGCTATTGAACTGTCATGTTTCTTCCTCTCCGTCGTTCCCTCTTACCTCCTTCCTTCTCTCTCTCTCTCTCTCTCTCTCTCTCTCTCTCTCCTTCTCTCTCTCTCTCACTCCATCCACCTGTCTACCACAACTGATCAACACTCACACGCAATCGCACGCACACACACACACACACACACACACACACATACAAGCACACGTATACACACAGACACACACACCCACACCCACACACACACACACAGTCCTGATTAATGGTGGTTAATTAGCATTGGTAATGACCAGGTGTCTGAAAGCCAGCCAGCTTCTTTGGGCATGAGAGTTTAGGAGCCTGTTTGTATTTGTGTGTGTGTGTGTGTGTGTGGGGGGGGGGGGGGGGGGGGGCTTGTAAGATGTAGCTGGTTGTGTATGAGGGTTCTCAGTTCCTGCTAATTTGGTTCCCAGGGTTCTCTCTCTCTCTCTCTCTCTCTCTCTCTCTCTCTCTCTCTCTCTCTCTCTCTCTCTCTCTCTCTCTCTCTCTCCCCGTCTCTCTCCCCGTCTCTCTCTCTCTCTCTCTCTCTCTCTCTCTCTCTCTCTCTCTCTCTCTCTCTCTCTCTCTCTCTCTCTCTCTCTCTCTCTCTCTCTCTCTCTCTCTCTCTCTGGTCGAGTGCTGAAGGCCAGGGATAGTAAGAGGCTCTGGGCTTGTGGAGGGGCGAGAGAGAGGGGAGAACATGAGGGAGGGATGAGTGGAGGAAATCATATGAAATAAAGTTGGTGTCTTCTGTCAATTTAATTTCAATACTTTATAAAAAAATATTGTATAGTGTTAGATTATAGGTGGATCATAGATGATTTCTTTGTACTCAGCCAATGTTGTTCCCGTCAGAAAGAAAGAAATTGATTTCAACAATTGAAGCCATTAGCATCCTGCTTCGGCACGGCAGGGTAGGGTTAAGATGTAAGATAGCGTTGATTTTCTCTTTGCACTGCTTCCTATTGATAGTTCTAGCTTCTGGGTTTATACCTATTTGGTTGTCAACATGTATTTTCTCCATACGGTTGATATCCTGTGTCCCCCAGTGTACGCACTGGATGGAACCAGTGTTACCAGTGTTACCAGTAGCGCTAGCAGGTGAGAGGGTCGTATGGCAGCTGTGGGAAAAGCTGTTATCAACCTACCGTGTTCCCACACACACACACACACACACACACACACACACACACACACACACACAGGTTTATCACCCTCTACCGTTCCCATACACTCACCTTACATCATTACCTGGCTGAAAAGTGAATAAACCAATCACGCCCTGAGGCCATGGTCAGGTGACCCGAGCAGGAAACTCTAGCAGGCGGATGGGGTTACACGCACCACTCCTCTGATAACAACTCTCTGTCTATCCCTCAATCCCTCCCTGCTTATCCTTCTCTCTCTTTCTCTCCCTCTCTTTCTCTCTCCTTTCCCTGCTCTGCAATTTTCAGATTCAGTTTCACCTTTGCTTTCATGCTAAGCTGTTGGATCCCAAATGTTGATATATGTTTGTGTGTGTGTGTGTGTGTGTGTGTGTGTGTGTGTGTGTGTGTGTGTGTGTGTGTGTGTGTGTGTGTGTGTGTGTGTGTATGTTTGAGTCTGTGTCTGTGTGTTTGTTGGTGTAATTCGATTATCACTTTTTGTTTTTTTTCTGAAAAGGACACAGTTTTGTCTAAACGTGCATTTGCATTACTCAATTGCATTTAAACGTGTTGCAACATTAACTGATAGATCTGACACATCACTATATGGAATAAAGCTAATGACATTATAGTGGATCTGTTAAGAAGATGTGTTTTTCGGGAAGACAGCCGCAGCCAGGAGCAGAACCACAAGAAAGAACAAACAAAGTCCACAAAAGAGTTCAAGGATAGCGAGGGCGGTCCTAATGGTGTGATGACCTCCCCACTCCAGACAGAACACCCGCCCGACGCCTCTCTCAAGCAATTTAATGGAAAAAGATTCCTTTGAATCTCTCCTGGCCCGTCTGGCGTTCTGCTGCTCGCTGCAGAAAACCCCACACCGTGAAAAGATGAAATGAACGTCCGCTCACAGCACCCGATTGTGTTCATGAAGGCTTGTAGTTTGTTGTGTTGTTGTATTTGTAATACCGTTGCTGTCAGCTTTTGTGCAACAGAACACAAACATTGATCCAGCAGTTTGTGTTTGTTTGACTCAAAGGATTCCACCACCGAGGCAGACAAGCTCAAATGTTCCTGTGGAAAAAGGAGTTGAAGCAATAACTGCAGAGACGTCTCGCCGGCTGGACTCTAAAGTGGAGAAAGCACTAGAGGGAGACAGAGAATAAGATTAGGACTGAGACGGATCCGTGTTTCATGAGACTTTCCTCTCCTCTGTGGCTCCTGCGGTCAGTGCTGTAGTAATTGACTGTTGAAGGTTGGCATCCAATCCATTATGAAACTGAGTAATATAATCTTGACAAATGGCTCCCACAAGATAGTCAAACATTCTAGCGATGATCAGTGGTCAGAGGATCACTGTCTGGTCCATTTTATTTTCTCCAAATAATAGCGAGATATAAAAAAAAACGTTTGTTACAACAGAGCAGCAGCCGATGACAGGATATAATTCAAAGCAATACAAATACAAAGTAGTGCTGATGAAAACAGGAATAGATGCTAAGGTAAATGCAATCGATCAACAATCGAACACACAACACAGACAACATGAGTAACACAAACTAAGTCAAAACTAAACTAATACTATCTAAACTAGTGATCGAAGTATAGCAGAAGATAAAGACACCTTCTAGCGTAATGCTAGAACGACTGAAAGTGGAAATAGAAGCCTGGAAAGTAAAAGAAGGCTAAGAAGTGTAGGATCCACTGTAACAGGCTACCATCCGCGACGACCGCGTCAAAGTGTCGCCCCAGCGGCTTCTCTACTCTTTAATATCAAAGAGGCAACGATTCAGTGAACATCCAGCAGCCGATGTGGTCATGGTTTTGACATCCTGACTTGGATTAATCGTGTGTACTGTATAGTAATCCTGGATACAAATTAAAGTATTATATGAGCTTTTGCTAGCCACCGACAAGGGTTAGTCCCTTTTTCATTAAAATTCAAGTTTGATGGGATCAATGGTAGTGAGGGAAGGACCATGTCGCAGTCTGAGCCCTGAAGAAGGAAGTGGTGTATAGCAGCCCTCAGCCTGCAGCATTGTGTTGCAGGCTGTCTGTAGCGCTACAGACTGTAGTCTTGCAGTTTGCGATCAGCTTGTAGTGTGACAGTCTGCAGCCCTCTGACTGCAGTGTTGCCGTGTGCAGCCCTCTGACTGCAGTGTTATCAGACTGCTGTGTGGTCAGACCGCAGTGCTGCAGAGATGAAGGAGAAGGCTGTGCTCATGGCTGTCTGATGTGATCTGTTGACAGTGACTGACAGGACCCCTCTCCTGTCTCCCCAACGTGTAACGAGACCCCCTCGGCCAACTTCACCTGGCCCTGACTTCCTGACCTCCAACCTCACCTGCCAGGTCGCTCTCATACCACCCTGACCTGTTGTGAAACCAGAGAGCACCATGGGAGACAGGCAGGTGACCACCATCAAACAGGTCTTCGGCTCGTTTCAGCTCACAGGCCGAGTCAAGCTCGATGTCTCAGGACTCTTATTAAAGGGCTCAGTGCCGGAGGGAAATCAAACCACAGTTGTTGCTGTTTGAAGAAATCCTGATCAATAAAATCCTAACCATCATTACATTTTGGGGGGTAACGTTGAAATAGACAAGCCGGTTATTAAATCACATGACATATTTAAAGTTGATAGAAAGATGGGTGAAAAAGAGGAGGCTGAGAGTAAAGGGAACATTCCATTTGACGTTAAGTTGAAGACGCCTCCTCAGTGCCAAGAATACTGTCACGCATTGCGGTTTAAATGATAATTCAAATTTGGCACAATTACTTTCATAGACAACAAAAAGGACATATTCAATTTCAACAAGGCCACATCGTCAACACAACGGCAGGATACGTTTGCAAATAGCTTGTAAACAACTTAGAGATTACCTTTAAGTTTGCGCTTTGCTTTTCTGGACACACTGCACAGGCAGCTCAAGCTCTTCCTCTTCCTCCTGTCTTCAGCGAGCCTGTGATTCACCTTGCGCTTTTATTTTCATAATTAATCCTGCCTCTCCTGTACATATTAACGTCTCTCCGACCGAGTGTATCCACGTACTGTAAGGACAGAATGTAGACTGTAATTATTTCACGAGGCAAAAACAAGACAACAACCATGCTAGCCAACGATAGCGAGCTCATTGAATTGACCC
>NC_082393.1:26308768-26316268 GCF_031168955.1 Gadus macrocephalus
CAACACACACAACACACACACACACACACACACCACACACACACACACACACACACACACACACACACACATTATATTAGTTATAGTTGACCCTTTTGGAGAAATCTAGACACCCCTGTAACAGTTGATTGAAGTGAGTTTTTTCGTGAGTTGTTTTTGAATTTGTGTGTGTGTAGTTGACAGTGACTCCCTCTGATACTTTATACAATTATTATCAAGATAAGATATTGAATTCTAAGTATATCTACAGTAGTTTGTAAAGTACTGTCTGAACCTACAGCTAAGCTATGTGTCTGTGTGTGTGTGTGTTTGTGTAGGAGAGTGTAGATTTACGTGGTGTGTTTGTGTGCGTGCATGTGAGCATGTGTGTGTGTGTGTGTCCCTCACGTTCCAATGTGTTCTGATACGTGTCTTTGAGCGGGAGACGTGTCCCTCTCTGCCTCGTCGTGGTGAATAAATATCAGCCTATTGAGGAGAGTCAAAGGCACCGTAACATCTGCTGTCCCCACAACGCCACTGACCACAACACCCTACGCACACGGACACACAATCACTCACCCCTGGGGCCAGTGTCGCCTGCACACCTAAAGGACCGAGAGGCCAGCCCTCTGTGTGTGTCCCTAGTTTGTATTAATGGGCGTGAATTGTATGCAACAACAACAAAATACACTTTTGGCATGTGTTGTGGAGAAGAAAGTGGCATAGATCATTCAAATCAAATCACAAGTCCAGTAGAAATGCTGCCTATCAAGTACGATGAACCCAGTAAACAATGGCCGGCCATTAAGATGGATTAGAACTACGCAGCCTGGAGTGACTTTACAACAGTGTCTTCGGACGCTTTGCTGCTTTAGCAAAGCATTAGTTTAATATCATATACCAATAACACAAGACGGTCCTGGTTCTGGTTAGATAGAGCATCAATCAACAATTAATTTGGTTACCTCTGTTACAAACAACTTTGCACAAAGAATGGTTGGATTGAATTGAGATGAACTTTCTTCCCGATCGATTAGTTAGAGATTTATAACGGCTAAAAGGAGAGGGGCGTTAAGTGGTGTCCAGACACACGAGGTGATTCTTCTTCTTTGTTGCTTTCCTGCTCTCTCTCTCTCTCTCTCTCTCTCTCTCTCTCTCTCTCCCTCCCTCCCTCTCCCTCCCTCTCCCTCTCCCTCTCTCTCTCTCTCTCTCTCTCTGGAAGGAGTAAGAGAGACACATAACAAGAGAAAGAGAGAGAGAGAGAAAGAAAGAGAGAGAGGGAGAGAGAGTTGAAGGGAGGGCGGGGGGGAAAGTGGCTGAGTAATGAGAGCCACATTATCTCCTGAAATCACACCTGTCTCTCTGCAGCCCATTGAATCTTCGGTTAACTAAAACCTACAGTGAGTTTGTGTGTGTGTGTGCGTGTGACAGTGTGACAGTGTGTATTTGTGTAAGCCAGTGATAAACAAACTACAACATATTCAACCTAAGTTTGTTTGTGTGTCTGTACGAGTTTGTATGTGTGGGTGTGTCTCCGTGTATGCGTGAGCGTGCATTTTACTTGTGTGCATGCGTGTTTGTGCATGCGTGTGTGTTTGTGTGTCCGTATCCCTGTGTTTGTGGCTGCGTGTGTGCGTCTGTGCACAAGCTTGTGTGCGTGTGTGTTGTGTGTATGTTTGTGTGTGCGTGTTGCTGTGCGTGTGTGTTAGGGACAAGCGGGTACAGCCCCAGCCCTTTGGGAGCGCGCGGGGTTCCATGAGCAGATCTTGATAGTATCCTTTCATTATTCCACTCACCCCTTCCCTCTGTCCCCCCCCCCCCCCCCCCGCCGCCTCTCCCCTCCACCTCACCCCTCCACCTCTCCCTCCCTCCATCTTTGTGTTGTGTTGCCGCGTCCTGCCTAACCGTCTCTACCTGCCAGCTGCTGCCCGGGGCCCCAGGGCCCCGCAGTGAGGGGGCCCCTCTCCCCGGCCCCCTCAGCCAGAGGCCAGCGTACAGTTTGAGTTACGGGACAGCAGGAGGTTGTCCCCCGCCCCGCTGGACACCGTCGCCGTGCTCCAGCTTCCCTCCTTGTCCTCTTTGGCTTGGATTGTTATTCCATTACGTTCTTCTTGAACTTTCTTTCATTTAAAACTTTCTTTCTTTCTTTGTTGATATTTTCTGAATCACCTCTCAGTCAACTCTTGGCTGTTGTGTATGTGTGTGTGTGTGTGCCCGTGTCTGTGTCTGTGTCTGTGTCTGTGTCTGTGTGTGTGTGTGTGTGTGTGTGTGTGAGGAAGTCTTGTAAAGGAAGTTGTAAAGGCCAGCTCGGTCCTTGAAGTGCCTAAAAGACATGATTTTTTTTGTCCTGGTAAAGGGGAGCGAAGATAAAAAATTAAAATTGCACATTTCAATCATGGCGACTCTCATTTATTTCATTATTATAAAACTTTTAAGAAGGATATCTCGATGTTCTTCCTCTCAGCAGAACAACCTTTTCAAAGCAGCAGCTCAGGTTCAAGGTTGGTGTCACCAGAGATTGTCTGAAATAAATAGGTACAATCCCACAATGCACCATTCAAAAGCCAACAGGCAGCCCCTTCTGATCGAATGCACAGGTTGGTCATAACTCTGCTGGGTGAGCGCGGCCTCTGGGGCTGAAGACCACACTGCTGGGAACCGGACTGTGAATCATACTGAAGATGACCGAGGGTTTCAACAAAGCTTTGAACCTCTTGTCCTGCTTGATTCCCCAAACGCTGCATTGAATTAGAACACGTATGTTGAACCAAACAATTTGCGGCCTCTTGATTTTGGATTCCTATTTTTGTATATGACCTGATCTTACTTTGTGTGGCCAAAACGGTGGACACATCCCTGCTAATCACCGGGGTTCCAATCGGACCGAGCCCAGAGACGTTGCCTACCTCGTATAAACAATGACTTCAATAAACGTCCAGTCCACCCAGATAAGACGCTTTAGGCTGCCTGTGACGGCCATACACTGCGTATACACTGGATAAGAAGCAGCTCTTCAGGTGTGTGTGGGAGCAGGGCTTCGTTGCAGGCGGAGTCCCTCTGTGCAGTGGGCCCTATAGTGCTGAACACCTCACCAGGGGTGAACAGGTACAGGAGCTGGCCCACAGCGACACAAAGATGACAGAAGGTTGGCTGCCTGCTAACTGTTTGGATAATCACCGACATGATGAGATCAGTGTATGCCATGCCGCCTCGTTATGGATCTCACAAGTCGCGGCCTGTCTTCGTCTATTTTTATGGCGATTAGCTGAAGACATCCAAGTTACATCAAAGAGCAAGTTACAGTAAGCTGAAAAGAAAATCAGTTAAGCTACCCTAAGAGTCAGGTTTTACTTTTTTCTTTACAAAGGAAACCAGTGGGGTCAGGAAAAAGATGCAGCTGTAAATGTTTGTGTATGTGCGTGTGTGAGTGCATGCGTGTGTTTGCATGTGTGTGTGTGTGTATATTATATATATATATATATATATATATATATATATATATATATATATATATATATATATATATATATATATATATATATATATATATATATATATGTGTGTGTGTGTGTGTGTGTGTGTGTGTGTGTGTGTGTGTGTGTGTGTGTGTGTGTGTGTGTGTGTGTGTGTGTGTGTGTGTGTGTGTGTGTGGCCTACATGATATCTATGAATGAATACTCAGATAAAGACACGCACGTAGACTGACTCACATACTCCCCTAGCAGTCAGGGTAAGGTAAGATTTAGAATCCTCCAAAGATATAAGAACTGTGGAAATTAATTTGTTTCACATTTAGTTATGGGTATTTTCCTCCCATTATAAACGTTTTAGCTGTTGCAGTCATTAAAGAAAATTATGATCAAAGCAAGATGATGCTTACCTAATGCAAGGTCTTCTAAAATATAATAGTACATCTAATTACATGTAATGAAATGTTATATTTGATCAAATTGTGAAATTGCTTAAGCTCCATGGACAGAACTGTAGGAACTTGCAGGTCCCATGGCAAAATATTTTTTTCATGACGACTCTACTTGACTTTCTACTGATTGATGAGGAAAGTATAGAGGTGTGTGTGCGTGTGCATGTGTGTGGATGTGTGTGTGTGTGTGTGTGCCTGTTTGAAGCGTTTATGGTTGTGTGTAGAACATGCATGTGAGGATTTGCATGTGTGTGTGTGTGTGTGTGCGCGTGCGTGCGTGCGTGCGTGCGTGCGTGCGTGTGTGTGTGTGTGCACCAGCCAATTGTCACTATGATGTGGCTGATGTGATGTGGGGAAATTCTTTAAGAATTCATGTCAGGAAGAAATTAACCAATACGACAATTGAATCAATATAATTTAATTTAAAAAGAACTGCTATGTGTGTGTGTGTGTGTCTTTCTGTATATCTCTCTCTCTCTGTGTGTGTGTGTGTGTGTGTGTGTGTGTGTGTGTGTGTGTGTGTGTGTGTGTGTGTGTGTGTGTGTGTGTGTGTGTGTGTGTGTGTGTGTGTGTGTGTGTGTGTGTGTGTGTGTGTGTGTGTGTGTGTGTGTGTGTGTGTGTGTGTGTGTGTGTGTGTGTGTGTGTGTCTGTCTGTGTGCCTGTGTGTGTGTGGTGTGTGTGTGTACATGTGTGGTTAAGTGTTGCCCAATAACTCCACGGGTGAGATCCGACCAAATTGCACACAGGTGAGGTGAAATGCATTGTGGGAAGTGTTAATGTTTAACACTGGTGTGTACATATGGGGCAACACTGCGGAGAGCAGGAGACGATAGGGAAGTAGAGAGTGCAGCGATAGTGAGGCTGAGGAAGGGAAAGAGAGATTAGAGGGAAGGTGTTGCAGAGAGGCCAGTCACGAGCACAAGGTGCCAGGTAGAGATTGGGATTTTCACTGTTTCATAACAGGAAAAATGGCGGGTTATGTTGTGTTTGTCCAAATTATTATTTTTTGAAGCTGTTAAAAGCGGAGGTCATTAACATTACTATACATACATTATAAACGACATACTATCCTAAATTTACTATGCTGAAATGTATTAACACGTTAATACACTAACAATGTCGGAATATTGACTTTTTCTGTGTGTCCGTCTCTCTGTCTGTATCGACCGTGAAGAACTTAACAATCATAATACAAGAGGATCTGATAAAGAATCATCCATGTCATGGTGGCTGAACCATCGAGCCTATAACATGATTACTATAACACGGAACACAATATCAAACCAATGATTTTAACCAAAACATAGGAATAGACAGAGGTTGCTGTTTTATGTTGTGACAAAATATATTGAAAAGCTATCTTCTTTTGCCAGTGACTAAATGTGGCCTTCAAAGTGGGTTGATGGAAGTACAGATCCATGGTCAACAGAGAGAGCTCAGCTGTTGTCCAAGCACACATTAACCAACGTCATCGAGTGCTCTCCTTCATATTGTCCCTGCATGGGTCTACCGAGCTAATGTTGGATCGGACCGTTTTTCTTCAGCGTTTAAACACCGCATACGTTAGTAGAACGTGTAGTCCATGAGTTGTTCTAGTGTACCTGGTGCGTGAGTATGAGGTGCTGTGTGGATTACCGGAGCTAATACCAGGTGTTGGAAAGCAATCATCCTACCCACCCACACGCAAACACGTGCACGTGCACACACATGCTGGGCTACACGTCAGAGCGCGTCTCCGTGCACCTCGGCTCTCCATCAGCACACAGCTAAGACAAACACAACACCCACACACAGTGGTGTGAGTCACCCGGCACACACGCCAGCCCCATATGTCTGAGCACTCACCTATACGTGGGACCTGCGTGTGTGTTTAGGCCGTTCTCCGGGCAAAAAATTATAAAAAATATGTTTGCCCATTTCAATACCTTTAGACGTCGGCGAATAAAACCGCAGCCACGTTCACATGACACGCAGCCGTTGTGGAGTATTTCCACCGCTGGCTGGCTGGCTCAGCCACTAATTAGAGATCTGTCACTCACAAGCCAGTACGACATAGGCTGTAGTAAACACAGACAGGAAGGAGAGAACTGCGACAGACAGACAGACTGACTGACAGACAGACAGACAGGAAGACAGGGAGAGCGGGGTGAGACAGATAGACAGAGAGACAATGAGAGTGAGGGGGAGGCAGGAGTCCTCAGACAGTCTCTGTGGTGGTGGAAGGAGAAGCAGAGACGAAAGCGCCTCGGGGCCCGACCGTCCATAATCCATGTTAAATGGCTGATTATGGTACAGCCCTATGCTTGTTTGCTGCTTGTTTTATTCATTACAGCCGATTACAAGGCTATTTAGTGAGACCCTCCGCTTCTCCAAATGAGCTCTGTGTGTTCAGACGCATGCCTTTCTTGCCTTTGTGGTGTTTCCTTACTAATACACATTCAAACAGGGAAGAATTCTCGAAACATGACATACCAATGGCTCATGAACTATCCCTAATAGTGTGAGCAATGCACTGAAAGGATGAAACGAGAAACTCTGGTTTTCTATCTCTCATTAAGCCTATCATTGGAATATGTTCCTAATGCATTTCCAGTGAATCAATCTGGATGCATTTAGTCCTCTGACGGTCCCTGGCCAGAGAGCGCAGTCGGCTATTCAACTCTGAAGCAGTATCCTTTTCACATTATGCGATGTACATCTTGTTTTGCCTACCTCTCTGCGTGGGGTCGCCGCGTTGGGGCCTGGAGCTGTGAGGAGGCTGAGGTTGTGATGACACAGAGGGAGATGACCTCTGGGGCTCCTGAACAGCAGACATGCAGCACAGCACCTTCGAAAGACGAGGAGGGACGTTAAATCAAGGCAGTTTATGTGCACACATGATGGGTTTTTATTTTATATCAACATCTGCTTGGGTAAGGGTTATAAGCTATGAGGCCTCACTGGCTCCTTCAGACTTCAGTTAAGTATTCGATGGTTGTTATTTTGCAGATTATGTCATTTAGGTGTTCCTTGACTGGGTCATTCTCACTTTACCGACCATAGACATGCGCTGTAAATATATGCATGGAGTATGTATTTCCCATGACTGTAGTGGGCTGGGCGATATGACCAAAATATCATATCCCGATAACGATATATATCACGATATAGCACATTTTCTGTAAATTCAATGAATAAATACCGTATATTCCGCACTATAAGGAGCACCGGAGTATAAGCCGCAGCAGCTAAATTGAATGATGTGTACATAAGCCGCACTGGACTATAAACCACAGGTGTTTTAATGTTTAATTACCATTAAGGCTGGCCCAAATGCCATTTTTCAGGCTTCGAATAGTCGTTGGTTTTTCCGAGCGAATATTCGAATACTCGTTCCAGAAAAAAACACCATCAAAAACAACATTAATAATCCCTATATACTCCCTGGAACCGATTTTGACAGTATCTGCATATTTTGTTGAAGATTTAATAGCTTTTGAAGGTTAATTAGTAGGCCTAAGTAGGTTGAAGTTCCTTATTTTTTCCCCGTGAAAGCGAACAGCAGTTGTTCCGTTCCAAATCAGCTGTCCTCTGCCGCACCGTAAATATAAGACGCAGAA
>NC_082393.1:26331280-26343780 GCF_031168955.1 Gadus macrocephalus
TTTCATTCAAAATGCACATAAAACAGCACAGACAGGGAAACTATGGTTTGTGTGAGTAGCCTACTGTTGCATATTCATGACAATGCAATCAGACTGTTGTATCAAATCACTGCCATAATGTCTTGCATTTTAAAAGCCAATGATTTTTGTATATGGACATGTAAAGAACATGCTCAAATTACTTATCAGAAAATGCAAGCGTTAAATCATCAAAGAGAAGTACAGGCATAAGTGTACGGCTGGCTCAGAAATCAAGACCGAAGTTCACCGAACCGCTGCCCAACGGTGTCAAAAACGACCGGCTCCTACCGCTAGGGGGATCTTAAAGTCGGGCCCACTTCGGCAGTAGGCCTACACACTACACGACCGGTCTTGACGATCCATCTTAGAGTCTGGTCGGTGGTCCATCCCGGGGAATATGAGGTGGTAAACACATGAACACCGCGGGAACACTTCCACACCAGCATTCGGGAGTGAGGTCCGACAGGTTGATAATAGCTGTTCGATGGATCGACGTCTGAACGGCGCAATCGTAGCCTATTGGAACGATCTTTATAAGCCCCCCCTTTTCGTCTTGATGTTTAGCTCTTGTTGTTGGAGGTGTTGTTGTTTGAGGTGTTGTTGTTTAAGGTCTTATTGTTTTAGGTAGGCCTATTGATGCTTTAGGTCTGTTGCTTTAGGTCTTGGCTTAGGCCTGTCCTCGGAACAAAACTTCAGTTAGGTATAGGCCTACTTTGGATCCGATCCAAATTTTCGGCATTGAATTCTTGAATATAGTAGAGTAGCCTAATGGATATCGTATTTTGAATAGGCCTATCTGAAGTTTTCGATTTTTTATAATCTGGATTAGTTAAAATTGAAATTATTATATTTGAAAAGATGTTCTTGAAATGTACTATTATAAATTAAAGGATGTTTAATCCATATGACTACATTCAGCAACACACTATTTCCCCCTTTCAATTGTTCCCCTTTTTTCAAAAGTGTATACATTTCCATACGAAATACAATGGCTTTTAAAGGTAAGAACTTTGTGTCCATATCGACGTTTAAGTATTTTTCCCGAATTTCTAATCGTTTAAATATTGCAATTAACAGTTTGTTAATTTGGTTAAAATATTGAGATGTGATTCGTATATATAATGCATAGTAATGTCATTAAGTTCCTTTCGAATATTTGTTCCAGTTCTGCGATCATCTAAAACAGGAGGCCCCGTTTCAATGCGGACGGGGGTTGTTGGTCAACAGTTGGGTCGGGGGCCACAGAGAGGGAAGGATGGGAGGGCTGGCGAGAACAATGGGGGGGGCTGTTGTGTGGAGTTTGCAGAAAGAGGGCGAGAGAGGGAGAGATACAGATGGAGAGAGAGCGTGATAGAGCAAGAGAGAGAGAGAGAGAGAGAGAGAGTGGGGAGGTGTGTGTGTGTGTGTGTGTGTGTGTGTGTGTGTGTGTGTGTGTGTGTGTGTGTGTGTGTGTGTGTGTGTGTGTGTGTGTGTGTGTGTGTGAGAGACCGAGAGAGAAGAGGGGGGGGGGGGGGGGGAGAGAGAGAGAGAGAGAGAGAGAGAGAGCGATGACGGACTGAAAGAGGTTAGTGTCTATGCTGGGAAACGAGGGCAGCGTGGAGGGGGCTCTGTCTGTCGGGTGGTTAATGATGATTCACTCCATCAGCTCCACCGCGGATCCAAACGCTCTTTAGGTTTTTGCTTTTTTTCACAAAATGTTTGCGAACTGTGAAAGTTTTTTCTTAATATGATACTTTTCATTCTGTCACGATATTTTAGACCTACCGTATTCATGTGAGGCGGAATACAGCTGAAATGAACTGAATTGTTTCAATAAAAATGACCAGCCTTGTCTACAAAGAGTTTTTCTTATTTTTAAAAGTCCAGGGGAACAGATCTTCAATAAATAACAAGTCGGCTATTGATAATGGGTTCTAAGTTATTTCAATCGTTTTTCATTTTGATAGAAATTGCCTAGGCCTACATATTATTATTATTTTTTTACTCCTCGTTAGTTTCTGCTCTCCCGTTGGCAGACTATTATATCCCGGCCCGGGGGCGCACCATCATTTGCGTGACTACAACCCGGAGAAAAAGAGCCCCCCACTTGCATAAGAAGAGAGTCAACAGGTGGGCTTTCCTTAACAATGTGCTTAACACACATCTCCCTGAGAATGTGTAAGACTGGTTGTGATTTGACTCAGTGGAAGTCTTCAGTAACATGTACTCCCACTCCCCGCGAGCCCGCTGCGGAGACGTCCAGTCGACAAACTTCCGGACGACAACAAAAGAGCAATAAAACGCGGTTTTCACTTTCAGCTGGGACCGTCCCACTGGGGCCGTGAGCACCAGGGGCCTCGGTGCTCTGGGCCCCCCCGGGGCGGAAGTGAGAGATCCAGAGGGCCTCGCGCAGAGGGAAGGGGACACGTTCATTCTCACAATAGTTGCAGAGAAATTATCGAAGCCTTTGTAAAATCCCAATTATTTTAATATGATAAATCACAGTGTCGTGTTCAACACAGCAGCGTTTTCATGGGATATTTTTGTTTTTATAATGAATAATCGGAGAACTAAATGTGCCATTTATTTTAGATTGCTTCCCTTCCCATTGTCGACATGCGAATGAATCTCCTCAAGTGGACCTACGCTGACCTTTCCTCTCCGACAGACAGACCATCCCGGACAGATCCAAACCCAGCCCCGGGGAGAAGCCAGCACAGCCATCCAAGCGTTTGACATTATTAAATAATAAAGAGATCCTCATCTAGTAGCATTGTTATAGAGGAAAAAGGACCAATTAGTGCGGTGTTATACTGTCATTACGTCTGCATTAACTCAAATTAGTTATAAGACAACGTGCACTATTCTATTTTTAGAAGATAAAACGTCTGCTCTATGAAAGTATATTCCATCGATTCAAAAAACGAGGTCCCTGGATTTAGACCTATCGCAAGAGAAAACCCAGCCCAAGAGGTCTCAGAAAGGACTACCAAATATTTGAATTGAATTGAAAAGAAAAAGATAATTTGCAACATGCCTAATAAAAACACAAGGCAGGGACATTAAGAAGAGCAACCTCATTCAATGTCAGATAGGCTACTTTAAATATTATAATAATCTAATAAAGTAGGCTATAGCAACACAAGTCTCAGCGAGGTCAGCCGGGCGGTGAAACGTGAGATAGGGACTGTTGCGTTATCGGGAACCTGTTTCCTCCACACCACCAGAATCTCGCCTTGGCAACCGAACCACAATACAACGGACCGCATATTGTCGACTGTCGGCTGCTTTCAATGTTACTACACCCCTTTACACCATCCAAACCATCCCCAGTCCAGCTCCTTCCCTCTCCAGCACCCCAACGCCCGGACCAATCCCGGGAACATGTGCCACACACTTCAACAAACGGCAATACATTTTGATAAATGATCAACTGGGCTGCGATGTTTTTTTTTATAACTATTTCAAATCAGCCAACAGAGGCAGAATTCGGCGAAACAAAACGTGCATTCCTTTAATGATGGCACTCTATAAAGCTGTCAGCATCAATGAGCAGAGATGATGAACGGAGGAGCGGAGAGGGCCGAGGGGGGCCGTGACTCGCGGAAGGCCCCCGAGCCTCTGAGAATGCAGGCCGAGTGCAGCGCCAGGCCGACGGCATGCTGGCCTGTGTCAGTGTGTGGTCCTACTGAATAGAACTGAGGGAGAGAGAGAGAGAGAGAGAGAGAGAGAGAGAGAGAGAGAGAGAGAGAGAGAGAGAGAGAGAGAGAGAGAGAGAGACCATTCCCCTCCACCACCCTCACCCACTCCATCGCTTCCCTCGCCTGCACCTGCGCTATGTCAGCAGGCTCCTGCTCCCATTCAGTCCCCCCCCACCCCCACCCCGACGACCCCCAGCCCCACCACCACCCCCACCCAGGCTCTGGTTTGACAGTTTTGTCCTCCTGAGCGCCCCTCTCCAACCAACAAACACACACACACACACACACACACACACACACACACACACACACACACACACACACACACACACACACACACACACACACACACACACACACACACACACACACACACACAGCAGAGAGGGAATATTTCCCTCTCTGCTGGCTCACTCAAAAAAGACTTATAAAATAGAGCAAGTGCGGGTCCGTGATCACCTGCTTCAGGCCGCGGGGGGGATTTTGCTTTTCATCTGTAAATGCGAAAAAAGAAAACTCGAGAACCAGGATTTGAGACGAAAGTTACATCATGTCTGTTCAAGCTGTTTGGTTTAATGTTGAGTGAATAATATAAATGTCTCATGGGGAAAAAAGAATATTCAACGTCAAACAGAACACGGGCGGTAACGAGGGCTTTCTCTAACGGCTTGGGTTTAATTCCGTTCACTTCGGGTCGCCCCTCTGTCCGCGGCCTGTGACGTCACCCCCCCCCCCCCCCCCCACCCACCTCCCCGCACCGTGGTGAAAAATGAAAGTGGCTCGAGATGGATTAGGTCCGAAAAACCCGTTGTACGCGCGTGCGTGGCTGTGCGTGTGCCTGCTTAAACAGGGGTGACCTAATTAAAAAAATAACATAGGATACACTAATCTATAATCGCGTATCTTCCATCAACAAACATAACATATGTTGGTTAAATGTTTACTATGTTGGCCAAAGGTTTATTCTCAAACATGTTCCACGATAGAGCATGTCACTCCCTCGGATCGGTTCGTTTTCAGATCGAAACGAACGGTGGCCTCTCTGAACGACACTTATATTAACCATGAACCTTTTATTATTTGGGCCTCTTAATCGCTTGGAGCATGCATGCAATAACCATAGGTCTACTCGCTGAGACAAACACACACACACACACACACACACACACACACACACACACACACACACACACACACACACACACACACACACACACACACACACACACACACACACACACAGAGGACAGGGGTATCATAGATAACATCTGGGAGGTTGTTTTTTTTAACCGCGGGCCACACAAAAAAACGCGGAGGCGCGCACGCTTCCCACCTGTTGCAGTCCGCATATCCACGATCGGGCCTGCACGCCCCCCACCACACGGACGGATGGGGGGAGGGGGGCTATGTTTTTTAAGATGGTGTAAGTGGGGGAGACGAACGGAGTCATGAGGGTGCAAAAAAACCTCGGAACACGTTTCAGGTGTCACTCTTATATGCACCGAGGTGACCAATCAGCAGTCACCTTATTACTGCGCCATATTTGAGAATCACCCTCACAATAATGGCAGATTAACTGCATGCGCTTCAAACACTCAGAGTATCATTTGCATTCATAATGGCTATCCATACGGGCTATAATAACTATAATCATAGAAGCATTCGACTTGTTATGTGGTTGATTTTGTGTTACTAGGCCACCTCTAGGATATTTGCATTGAATAGTCCCTTTAGGCAACCGTCCTTCAAAATTTCTGAATAAGTAACGAAGGTTCGACACGAGACCGTATAACTGTGTTTTTATTAGGCGTCACGACGCCTTTATTAAACAGCAGATACTTTCTGAGAATAAATCACTTTTTGGATCGCAGAAGTTAAATCTAGGTAGGCCAATATATTGGTTTAACTTTGATTGTGACGAGGTATAGGCTCAGCGATATAAAGGCTTCTAAATGATATGGAGATGGCAGGACAATATCTTTGGTTTTTGTAAACATTAATAATTCCTTCAGCGCATAGGCCTCGTGCCAACAGGCCTGATAACAGCATCATCTACAGAGAACAACACGCCTTCCATCACAGATTAATTGTGTTTTGTTGGCTGTTATTACTACTTATGAATTATTTTTTTATATAAAAATAGGCTACTATAAGCGCAGAACATGGACACAGGTTTTCTAAAACGTTCACAATGTCTCAAAAAGCACGAGGAACCTGATCATCAAATTAATCCTATAATGCATCTGCTTTTTTCAATATGTCCACCACAGCACGGTGACAGCATTTCATAACTTCAAAGACCCATTGCTCAGTATAGGGAAAACCACCCCGCATAAAGGCCTCGAGGCCCCGCAGGCAAGAAGAGATTTAATAGATCTAACCACGACCTATTCTTTATTTTCTTTATTTTTTATTCGATGTTTATAGCTATTACAACCAATTCAGCGGTTCATATCAATAATTAAGGGACAAGCAACGATCCCTTGACCTCTTGAAGGTCCGGCTGGGAGCAAGGAAGTAGTTGTAGGGGATAATAGCGACGGGACGAGGGCCTCTTCAAATATTCATCTGGCGGTTAATGTGAGCCGCAGTCCCCCGGGAGCCCGGCGGCAACAGACGCTTTCCCTCTCGGCTCCCCTGGCAGCGAGCAGCCCAGCATGGCATCTAATCCACCCCCGTACTTCACACAAACACACGTTAGGTTTAAGGCCGTTATGTTCAGATACGAGCGCGCAGTGAGCTCATCAAGCAGATGATTGTGATGAGTGAAAGGCCGGCAGAGAGGTCTGCGTGTCTCGGTGGAAGCGAGACCTCGTTTGGTTAGATGCGGTGGGGGCCCATATAGCGAGGAGCCTGAACCATGAGAAGGGAGGTTAACGGGGAACAGCAGGGTCCGTTTGATTAAACATTAAATTAAACGGCCATACTCGAGCCTGTATGAAGGTCTTTAATCACGGGAGAACCCGGGACGGTGGTCCCGCTCTCTTGAGTTCATGGAGGAAATCCCCAGGCTCCATTCAGGCCTAATTGGACAACTAGAATGATCTGCCGGCCTTAGTGGTGTGATAACATATGGGACGATAAGGGGACTGGACGTGGGGCTGCTGAACGTCACCATACATTTTTTGAAGCAAGGAATCATTGTTTCTGAATAATTTTAGAATATATTTAACGAGGAGACCTGGTCTAGGCCCATATTATTGTAGGCGATAGGCCTATACACAAAAAAGTTTGTACATTGGATTAAAAATAAATGTTTGAAACATCTATTGAGTGGTGTACACTCAAACAATGTAACATACACTAAATGTAGCAGCGATTGATTTTATAAATATAATAATATTCATAAAGGTACCTGGCAATCTTCCACATTTTGGTGAATAATTGGTCCATTCTACAGAAGGTAACAAAGTTTTCCTGGAAGTGGATCTCTGGCCGTCCAAAGCACCGCGACCATAACCCGCTCAACTAGAAGATAGAAATGTAGTTAATCGGAATATAATCAATTTCCTTCATTGAATTGAACTCAAAACCTAACAAAAAAATAGTCCATTCTTGTTTGGTGAATAAATCATCTTACTGCGTGAGGATAATAAAACAGCTACTATGCCTACTAATAATAATAATATATTCCCATTCATGACATTATTATTTAAGGCCTAGATAAAGTTTGGTTTTAAAATAAGGAAAGAAAGGCCCAGGGTGTACAGGAAATTGTTATTACCAAGCAACCTTAAATCCTTGCAAAAAACAATACAATTGCAATTCAATTAAAACACAAATTGAAGTATCCAAATTTCCAAAATTTATTCATTTCAAACTGCATATTGACGAAAAACTCAGCTGAAATTGTATCTGTTATAAGGATGGTATTAGTTCCAGTTTATATATTTATATATACATGGAGAGGTTTGGTCCTGCGTAAGAGACCACCATTTTAAAATACAACTACGGGAATGGAATTGGAAATAAAAACTTAAAATATCACAGTAAATATACAGAAATTGTACAAATCATTAAAAATAAAGAGCACAAGCGTCATACCTCTAACATATGAAAAGTGGGAGACGGAATATAAATTAACCTATGTTTAAGCTCTGAGGGAAAAGGCAATTTAGCATTTTTTTGAATGAAATTAAAATGTTTCTGTTATTGACCTTAAAGTAAAAGTATTTTTACCTGCTTGGTTTATCTTTCCCTTCCCTCTCCAGTCTGCAGCGGCCTAATAAAGACGCCTAATCGCTTCTTCCAATTATCATTATTTTTTCTGCAGAACTGACGTTTCATAAAAATGTAACCTCTTGCAGTTCAACAATTTCATCTGATTGTAATGTTTCTTCGATAAATACTGTACAAAATGTGATTGCAATAATAAAACATTTGATTGCGACTCCCACTTTCTACTCTTCAGTGAAGAGGAGATCCCTTCAGCCGCGGGCTCCTGCGGCTCGTCTGACGCTTCTGTAAAATAACCAAAGCAAAGAAAGAGTCCTGGGTACTTCTCCTTGAGACTTCTTTACAACTTTTCCCATCCCGATTTTTTTTCTGTACAAAAATAGTCCAGCGTAGTAGTCCAACTTTCTCTTAAAAATGTCCGTTGTTTTCTGTAGTTTTTTTTCTTGTTTTTGTCTTTGTGTCTCTGGCTCTTCCATGTGTGTTACATGTGTGTTAGGGGCATCGTGCCGTTGATCGTTGAGCCGGGCACGGCGCTCTGGTAATGCCCGGACATGTGTAGCCTTGTCTGGGCTGTCTGCTCGCTCACCTCCGCCCCGGGCAAGTACATACTGATCATGTCCCTCAGATCCCCGCTTTGGCACCCCGGGGCAGCCCTGTGGGACGAGGAGGTGACCACGGGGGGACTTGAAGAACTAGACTCGGACTTCACCACCGAGGAAGGCCCCATGGAGCCCAGAGCCGTCATCCCCGGCGTGGGTTGCTGTGCGTAAGACATGGAGTAGGTGGGGGAACCGTTCATGTAGCTCTGGGAGCTGCTCATCGTGTTGTACTGCAGCGCGCTCATGTCGTAGCGGTGCATGGACTGCATCTGGCCAGCGTTGTGCGCGTTCAGCCCGGGGTGCTGGTAGCTCAGCTGCTCCTGCATCATGCCGTAGCCAGCGTTCGTCCAGCCGTTCATGTGTGCCGCGTAGCTGTCCATCCGCTGGTTCACACCGCCGCCCAGACCGCCTCCCACGCCGACACCGACCCCACCACCCATCCCGTTTCCTCCGGGGGCCAGCAGACCGCCGGGCAGGGTGTACTTGTCCTTCTTCATCAGGGTCTTGGTTTTCCGCCGGGGACGGTATTTGTAATCCGGATGCTCTTTCATGTGGAGTGCCCGCAGTCTCTTGGCTTCGTCAATGAAAGGTCTCTTCTCGCTCTCTGACAGAAGTTTCCACTCGGCGCCCAGTCTCTTGCTAATCTCCGAGTTGTGCATTTTTGGGTTCTCCTGCGCCATCTTCCGCCTTTGGCCCCTCGACCACACCATGAAGGCGTTCATGGGTCTCTTGACCCGGTCCGGACTGTTCTTCTGGTTCGTCCCGTTGCCGGACGTGTTGGTGTTGCCCGTGCCCCCTGTGTTGGTCTGGGGGACAGGGGGCTTCAGCTCGGTCTCCATCATGTTATACATCACCACCGCCTCTCTCGGAACTCCCAAAAATCGAGAAAAATAAGAAAACCTCAAAAAGCCAGAAGACACAGGAGAGCTGAGGCCGCTGGTAAAGTTACTGGTCGATTTCTCAGGAACTTTTCACTGCAAAAACAACATTCACCAAACCGTTTCTCCCACACTCCCTCGCAGGGTGTGTATGTGTGTGTGTGTGAAAGAGAGAGAGAGACAGAGAGAGAGAGAGAGCTTTCTCCCAATAGGTCCCTGCTTTGTTGTGTCCACAAACTTCTCCTGTCGCTTCTCCGAAAAAGAATCAACAAACTACTTCTGCTCCTCTTCGCCGGAGCCTTGACAACTCCAGATAGTTTTTGAACAAGTTAATAGACAACCATTCATGTGATGGGGCTGTCAGTGAATAAATGTTCGACCTGACCAATCAGAATCGTCCCGCTCCTCTGACACGGCACGGGGAGGCAATTAGCATAAGGGGGCGGGGTCTGTTCGGATCACAGCAGGGCCCACATGCTGTCAGCCAATAGAAACATGTTTAACATGGCAAGGCTTTTATATAAACACATATGTATGTATGTATATATATATATATATATATATATATATATATATATATATATATATATATATATATCTCGATGGACCCATATTTCCAGTAGAAAATAAGTCAGCATGCATAGGCTATAGGCAATACCAAATCATTATAGAAATGTAATAAAGTAAACCAAACTCCTAAATTTAAGTAGGCCTAGGATAAACGTTTAGGTTATTTTGATTATAACAACAAAATGTGTCCTCAAATAAAATCTCAAATTGCCTTAATGATTTTATTTCTTAATTAAAAATAAAACGTTTATTTTTTAACAGTAGGAAAAAGGCTTCAGGTTAATGTTGTACTTAAAATATAAAAGCAGTTCATTCGTTGCCATCGACAATACAGCGTTGTTATGTAGGCTACCTCAATGTTTCTAATTCCAGACTGGCAATAACATGACTACACTTAAATCAAGTCTGAGTTCACCCTCAGCATCGAGGAGGGGCATGTGTGTTGTAGCATTGAAAAGGCTAAGGTAATCCAAGAGGTTTCCTCAGTCTTTTGTTCACACGGATGAGCCTCAATGTTCACGGTTTTGTTTCGGATGTTGTTGTAACAAAAGGCCCCAAAAAACTAAACTTCGCTTCCACTGCGCTACTATTGTTGTTGTTGTTGTTGTTGTGGCTTAAATTAACAATGTTATTAGGCCACATAAAAGCGAAAAAAATGAATTCAAATATAAAAAAATATAACAGATCATCAAATCGTGTAAAATAAGGCTAATAAACCTCAATGACACAGCTCAGCTTCCATTCAGCCTGATCGATGGCATCGACTGTTTGCCAGCAACACAGCAAAAGATCCACAGTATAGAACAGGTCGAAATTCAAAGCCAGTTATTTGCCAAGTTTTTCCAAACTATTGAGAGATGGGTGTTGGTGGCGGAGCGCCCCTCTGCGTGACGCCTGCGCCGCCTACCGGCCGAAGCAAGTATGGAAACGTTTTTGAATTGGAGTGCGTCCGTGCAGGTGAACGATTCACTGAGCGATGGCTTGTTTTCAGTATTACAATATAACATTCCAAGTAAATGCAAAAGGTGTTATAAAAAAGGTAACCAACAATAACCTCATCCTGAAAAAAAGTGGACGGACAATATCATCCATACCTGATATTTCCACCCCCCGCTCACCCCCCCCCCCCCCCCCAAACACACACACACACACACACACACACACACACACACACACACACACACACACACACACACACACACACACACACACACACACACACACACACACACAGGCTTAATCTAAAAATCTGTAAACTACGCCGGTAGGCCACGAATAATTAATAAAGACGTATCAAGTAGTCTATACATAGCCTATGCACCTGAAATTATTTTATTGAACTGCATGTCTACAAATTAAATCATAATTGAATTTGAACAGGTCAGGGCTCGTTTCTTTTTTTTTGTTTTAGCCCATTTGATAACGCATGCTGGAGCGCATAGCCCTGTGCACTCATTATAGCCGGCCCCAGCCACCTTACATAAGATTCATCTTCTGCTTAATAGGCTGCGAGGCGCGACACATGCAGCTCGGCCCATTATAATGCAGAGTTGAAATAGCCCGCTCGGCGGCTATCTGCATCTGAGTGTGTTCCCCGCTACCTCTAATCTGCTTATGATAATAAAGGAACAGCGGGAACCCGGCAACACTCTGAAAGAATGCCCCAGCTAGCCGGGAACGGGTCCTGCATTCAGAGTGACTCTGAATTAAAGCAGTTATTGGACAAAGACCATGGGGGAACTAACAGGGCACACTCAGCCGGACCACTTGTGAGACCCCCGCTAGACCAGGTGGTTGTTCTGCAGACATAACAAACAACTCTTTTCACACGTCCGACATAATTGTGGCAAAAGTATAAAAAAATAAAGCTACAGGCTTGCAATTTGATGGAATCTCAAACATCCGTGATACATCAAAATCAAAGCGAAGAATTTAGATGCAATCCTGTTTTCATAACCCCAGAAACTTTGGCCAAGTTGTTGACACATCGCGAGTCTTCACACCACCAGAGGTACTATGCTATAACTATAAGCCAAAGATTTGTCGTTGTTTTGCCTCCATTTATTTTTATTAGGCCTAGCCTATATAAAATAGTCGTAGAGCTGCTATCTTTACTATAAGAATAGTAGGCTATTGTATTTACAAAAATAATTGAGCGAAGACGCAAGACTGACAACTAAATTGATACCAAGGGGTGTTGGCCATGTGAAATGATTCAGCCATGTGTGTGTCGCCTGGCCGCTAGGGGCCGTACCAGGGACTGGTAGCAGGGACTCGCCGCGGAATGAATGCTCGCTGACAAACTAGTTGACACGCTATAAATAAAATGCGAAAAAATAAAGTCAGGGAACAACACTGAATTAACATTAGGAACAGGCTAGATAACATCAAATAATGAAATATTATTAATATATCAGTGATATTGTTTTATTATAAATAATATTGTATTGTTGTTATCAATATTATAATTTCAAGACTACGATCATTATTACTATCCGTAGAAATAATATGTGCGCAACAACACTCCTTAGCCTATAGCCTATTAAAACTAATAAATAGGCTACTCCAATAATAAC